>NC_036872.1:3812039-3851483 GCF_002910315.2 Salvelinus sp. IW2-2015
TTACAACCTCCCCTCCCTCCCTCCCTCCACCCTCACCTGCAGTCTATCAATAACCCCATCAACAGTCCTATTGATCCACCCCCCCCCCCCTCCCCCATCCCGGCGAGACGACATCGGCGTCTGCACAGGTTTAATTTTTGACAGATTTACAATAAAGGTGAAGTTATTATTTAACTCTTCCGGCTGTGGCGTGCTCTCTATTTACACCTGAGAGAGGATGAGTTATAAGCCGACGTGGAGAATCTGCCGGCTAAGGATGTAGGCCCTGTTCATAACTCACTGGCTGAATGTCTAGTTAGTCAATCCCTTGATCTGTAATCACAAATGCTGCCAGAAATACTGAGTGATGAGCTGTAATAAAAGTGCTTACTTTCTCTGCTCTGTCTCTTAAGTGTTTTGGCAGAACCCTCTCTCCCAGGAGGCCGCGGCTGTGAAACAAAATCCCGACATAACCTGGCCTCATTGGCTCGGCTAGTGTGGGAGTGTTGGTTGTGTGTGTGAGCGTGGCGTTATTCCTCTACTGTACTGTTTCACCTCTCAAGTCTCTTTAGAGACAGTGTCTTACTGTATTTCGTGAATTGTCACTCCTTGAGAACACAACTCTCCAAGCTATTTCCGCACAGCAAAAGCAGCACGGTAAGTCCACACTGGAATCCTCTCAGATGTCCACATAGCAATGGCATCCCAAAGTCTTCCCACACAGGATTCTTAAGACAGCTAATGTTCACTGTTTTTTTTTTTATTTTTCTGCCTTTTCTATAGTGTATATCTTTCTCCTATTTTGAAGTGTACAAATGGTCGTTACGTGCAGAATACCATAATTGACCTACTGAATAACTTCGCCGTGTGGCCTTCTCGGTCTATTTATGGTGAGAATATTTGGTGAGGAGCGGAATGTTGGCAGGAAGGACGCGAGGTGGTGCTTTCTAAGAGGTGATTCGCTACTGCTGACTTCCAAACATGCTCATATCCCCAGTTAATTCTAAGAGGCTCTGCTCCGGCCAACATAAGCAATAGGAATGCAGACCGGTACACACTGTATGGATGGTGACTTTCGCCTCAGGACTCCAACGTACACAACAAAACCTGTTCGGTCGATTCCTAAGCCTCGAGCTCATGGTGGCGTGTATGACTGGGGGCGTGACCAGCTTTGTTTGATACGCGCCTGCTCCATAATAATTACACAACAAGCCCGAGCCTCTCACTATTGATCGCCCTCTATTCGATGAAATCTATTCTTACTTAAGGTCCTTGTTGATTTGGCGCATTACAGTGTAAATCTCTTCCGCAGCAAGAGACAGGCCATGCATCAGAGACCTCCCTAACTACTGGAGTGGATGGGATGTGAACCAACAGAGAGATAAATACTGTCTGCACCACAAACACCAATGCTATTCAGAGATTGGCTGGGCGCTGAAGGCTCGTGGGAGTATACCCACGGGGTTCGAAGACAGATTTATTCAGAAGATACGAGGTATCGACATATATCTCTATGCTCCTCCTGTGGGAGTCGAGCGCAATAAGGATTGACAAGTGGATCTCCTATCCAGAGTGGGCTGGTATGAACGTGAGGTGCGGCGAGTGGATGTTTCTGCGGCGTAGGCTGTCATCTTATGGAGTCATATTTTGTCTAGTCAGGGCCGGCGGTTTTGATATCTGGGCATGGCGGTAATTGGGCGGAAGAGCGTGATGTAGGGGGCTCAAGTTGCCGCATGGTGAACGGGAATCGAGAATGAAATGTGATGGAAGACAGCGAGACGGCGTCTATAAACTGCCTCTGAGGCTGATGTGCTCAGAAAGGGAGGGAGGGAGGGAGGCGAGAGGGAGGGCAGGAGAGGGGAGGGAAGGGGTGAGGAGGAGGAGGGAAGGGAGGAGGGGGCGAGGCGAGGGAAGGGGGAGGGAGGGAAGCGGAGAGGGAGGAGGGGTGAGGGGGAGGGAGGGAGGGGGGAGGTGCAGGCTAAATAGGGGGTGTCATTTCTGGTGTTCAATGCCCAATCACAATCCATTCCTAAACGACACTGGAATCACCACATCATAGTCAAGAGGGATAATTTAAAAGAACAACAGTAAGCATCATAGTTGTTTTATTGTGGTATTTTGTTCCCCCCGCATTGCTTTATATGTCTTGTTTTCTGATTACTAAATGTGAATATGACAATGGCTTGGAGCTATAACAGCAGCAGAAAGTGGAAAGGAGGTGTTTACGTAATATACACCCATGTGACGGTGTAGCGCATTATCGCCCTTGTGATCTATCTCAATGGAAAAACATAACATGGGCATTAAAAGGAAAGACAAAATTTCTTGCTATTGGAGGAAAAGAAAATAGGCCCTTTATGGTTCAGGGTTTAAAATGTGGTCCACTAGACCCGTGTTTCCGCTTGGCGCACAGTTGTCAACACGCATGTTTCCTTTTTTCGTTATTTTTCTGGCTGAGCTTCTGAACCACTTTTGGGGGCCGTTCCAAAAGGCCATGGTAGCAGGCTGCTTTTTCCCATTTAGGGGCCCAAATGATGTGGGAGAGCAATGTTCCTCTCCTAGAAGGCCTGAAAAATGCTTGAAGCCTGGGTGTAGAGTATTCACTTAGCTCAGCCTCGGCTGCCAAAAATGCGCCATCCCGAAAGGCGAAACCACGTATCGGGTCACTACATATAAAACTCCTTCTGTTGGGAGGTTGAACAGAATTTTTTTGTGATTTTAATCAGTAGTGAATTGTTTTAGCAAGCTTAGAGTACGCCATAAGCTATCTGCTTGTAACTGTCCAGGTATTTTGATGAAAGGCACAGTTGATTCTCGGTTCCATTTCCCTTCGTTTCCTTTGCCAAGAAAACATGTATTCCATATATTTGGCAGAGAGTAGGGACTGAGTTCCTCTGGCGTAAAGAGGTAGGACATACACAGTATAAACATGCTGTCCTATTGGCACATTCAAAATACATTGCAGTAACAGATTTTAGGTGAAAGCTAATATCAACAGAACAGCGAACAGGAACATGTGATAGGATGGTGACAGTTGGATTGAAAGAGTGTATCTGTTCTCGATACAATCAAAAATTTACACAGGGCTACTTTTTCAACATTGCTGCACATAAAGCTATTCTATGCACTCACTATAATGAGTCCGTGAAATTCCGTGAAAATCATTGAAGGAGAGAATACCACACCAGCCGGTCCTATCTATCAGATACAATACCGGCCGGCAGGAGAAAAAAAACCACACGTATCACAATTCCCTGCTGGTAAAAATGACCCCCTTTTTATGGTTTTTTCAAGCACAGAATTGCTACAATACAAGTTTCTTCCCAATGTAGAAAGGAGCTCGGCGGGATGAGACAAAGGCTGTTTCTAATCTCAGCAGGAAACATATAGAACGATGCAGGTGTGACACAAGTGATTGATATGAGGTAAGTTGTCTATTTACAGAAGAGAGAAAAGTAGAGTGTTCTTCTCACCTACGCTTATGCTCTGCCATAATCACGCCAATGGCATGCATAATCGCCCGAGTTGTTCCCGTCGTATTGGCTCCAGCACGGCCAAATTCCACTTTGACTTTAACATTTTGCATTGGTCACATTCGTTGGTGTGACGGTGTGACGGTGGTGAAGATAGTGGTGGTGGTGATGGTGAAGGTGGTGGGTGTGATGGTGTTTATGGTGGTGGTGTACTGAACCCCAGAAGGAAAGCCATCCAGAAGCACACTGGTCCTTAAGCCCAGCCTGGCAATGCTCCCTGTCCCAGCCACACCCACTGCCACAGACCAGGAAGTGGACCAGGACCAGGAGACCAGCAGGCAGCCTCACACCCAGGGGATAGGGGCCATCTCTCCCATGCATGCCTATCCTCAGCCCAGAACTCCCTGTCCCCCTCCTCATCCTCCTCTGGTCTCTCCAGAGAGATCCACATCCACAGAAGGTCTGTCTACTACTCTGATAGCTCCAGGAAAGAAGATGCAATGGCCACCGAAGCCCTCCTGTCAAACAGACATGGGGCTTTCGTCTGTGGATGCCAACTCAGCCGAAAACAATGACCTCGGACCTTTCAGCAGAACTCAACTCTGTGGAATGGAGGCGGCAGCCATGTGTGGAATCCTCTGGGGTGAATCCAAGGTGAACAGCCACCTCAAGGGTCCAATGTGTTCCCAGGACCACAGTGCTGGATGACTTTTTGGTGATTTTTTGTTTATTTTTTCGTTAAACCAGCCAACGGCTTTCCTAAAGGTTTGAATGCTTGTGGTGTTGAAGACGTAAAGATCTTAACCTTGTCTGAGACATTTCACTGTGGTGAAGTGTCCTCTGTATTCTTTCGTCTTAATCATTCCCATGTGTTTGCTACTATGCTCATCTGACTGTGAGAAACTGATTTGCTGCAGAGATAACACAATACAACATGTCCTTGCTTAGTGAGGAACAAGATCATTACACAAAACAGTTGTTTTTTTGAATCCTCAGGAAATGTGATAATGTTTTGTTCCATTTCCCTCCTCCTTTTTCATGGTGAGAGGTTCCCTTCAAAGTAGTATCTACTGTATAGACAGTATAGACTGTGTTTGTGGGTGTGTGTGCGTGCCGACCTGTCTCTCTGTCTGTGTGAATGTGTGTCTAATGCTCCATGCGTACCCTGCCAATCGATTCAAGGTGAGGCTTGTCGATTGAACAACCAGCACTGTGCTCCTTGCCCCACCCCAAAGCAGTCCCACCCTGTCCCCTCTCCCCACCTCATCTGCAGTCTATCAATAACCCCATCAACAGTCCTATTGATCCACCCCACCCACCCTTCCTCCCCCCCGGTGGAATGGAACGGCGTCTGCGCAGGTTAATTTTTAACAGATTTACAATAAAGGTGAAGTTATTATTTAACTCTTCCGGCTGTGGCGTGCTCTCTGATTTAGCACCCTGAGAGAGGATGAGTTATAGCCGACGTGGAGAATCTGCCGGTCTAGGATGGTAGGCCCTGTTCATAACTCACTGGCTGAATGTCTAGTTAGTCAATCCCTTGATCTGTAATCACAAATGCTGCCAGAAATTACATGAGTGATGAGCTGTAATAAAAGTGCTTACTTTTCCTGCTCTGTCTCTTAAGTGTTATTGGCAGAACCCCTCTCTCCCAGGAGGCCGCGGCTGTGAAACAAAATCCCGACATAAACTGGCTCATTGGCTCGGCTAGTGTGGGAGTGTGTTTGTGTGTGAGCGTGCGTTATTCCTCTACTGTACTGTTTCACCTCAAGTCTCTTTAGAGACAGTGTCTTACTGTATTTCGTGAATTGTCACTCCTTGAGACACAACTCTCCAAGCTATTTCCGCACAGCAAAAGCAGCAGGTAAGTCCACACTGGATCCCTCTCAGATGTCCACATAGCAATGGCATCCCAAAGTCTTCCACAAAGGATTCAAGACAGCTATGTTCACTGTTTTTTTTTTTTTTCTGCCTTTCTATAGTATATACTTCCTATTTGAAGTGTAAAATGGTCGTTACGTGCAGAATACCATTAATCCTATGAATATTCGCCGATGTGTGCTTCTCGGTCTTATTTATGGCAGTAGAGGGAATAGATCTGGCTTAGGAAGACGGAGGTGGTGTTTCTAAGAGGTCGACGCTCGACTTCAACAGCTCATATCCCAGTAATTCACAGAGCTCTGCTCCGGCCTAAAAGCTATAGGATGTAACGGTACAGTACTGATTTGACCTTTCGCTCAGGGACTCCAACCCAGTACACAACAAACCTGTGTGATTCCTAAGCCTCGCAGCCTCTGGTGGGTGTATGCTGTGGGGCGTGACAGCTTTGTTGATACGCCCGCTGACCATAATAATTACACAACAGCCAGCTTGCACTATTGATCGCCCCTATTGATGAAATCATATTTTACTGTAAAGGTCTGTTGATTTGGCGCATTACAGTGTAAATCTCTCCGCACAAGCAGGCCAGCCATGCAGGACCTCCCACTACTGTGAGTGATGGATGTGAACCAAACAGAGATAAATACTGTCTCGCACACAAACACATCTATTCAGATGGCTCCGCTGAATGGGGAGTAATACACACGGTTCAAGACAGATACAGAAGTAACGATATCCATATCTCTATGCTCTCCTGTGGGAGTCGAGCGCATAAGGATGACAAGTGGGATCTCCTATCCAGACGCTGGTATGACGTGAGGTGCGCGATGGTGTTTATGGGGCGTCGGCTTCATCTTATCATGATTTGTATTGTCAGCGGCGGTTGAATCTGCATGGCGGTAATGGAGGCGTGATGTGGCTCAAGTGCCGCATGGTGAACGGGAATCGAGATGAATGTGATGGAAGACAGCGAGAACCGGCGTCTATAAACTGCCTCTGGGCTGATGTGCTCAGAAAGGGGGGAGAGGGAGGGAGGAGGGAGGGAGGGAGGGAGGGAGGGAGGAGGGAGGGAGGAGAGGAGGGAGAGGGAGGGAGGGAGGGAGGGAGGGGAGGGAGGGAGGGAGGGAGGGAGGGAGGGGGGAGGGAGGGAGGGAGGGAGGGAGGGAGGGAGGGAGGTGCAGGCTAATAGAGGGGTGTCATTTCTGGTGTTCAAATGCCCAATCACAATCCATTCCTACAAGACACTGGAATCCACCATCATCATAGTCAAGAGGGATAATTTAAAGAACAACAGTAAGCATCATAGTGTTTTATTGTGGTATTTTGTTCCCCCCCATGCTTTATATGTTGTTATCTGATTACTAATGTGACATATGACAATGGCTGAGCTATAACAGCAGCAAAGTGGAAAGGAGGTGTTACGTAATATACACTCATGTCGACGGTGTAGCGCATTATCGCCCTGTGATCTTCTCATGGAAAAACATAACATGGGCATTAAAAGGAAAGACCAAATTTATTGCTATTGGAGGAAAAGAAAATAGGCCTTTATGGTTCAGGTTAAAATGTGGTCCACTAGACCGTGTTTCCGCTTTGGCGCACAGTTCAAACGCATGTTTTCTTTTTCGTATTTTTCTGGCTGAGCTCTGAACCACTTGGGGGCCGTTCCAAAAGGCCATGGTACAGGCTGCTTTTCCCATTTAGGGGCCAAAATGATGTGGAGAGCATGTTCCTCTCCTAGAGGCCTGAAAAATGCTTGAAGCCTGGGTGTAGAGTAATTCACTAGCTCAGCCTCGGCTGCCACAAATGCAGCCACTCCCGAAAGGCGAAACCACGTTTGGTCACTACATATAAAACTCCTTCTGTGGGAGGTTGAAACAGAATTTTTTTGTGATTTTAATCAGTAGTGAATTGTTTTACAAGCTTAGAGTACGCCATAAGCTAATCTGCTTGTAACTGTCCAGGTATTTTGATGAAAGGCACAGTTGATCTCGGTCCATTTCCTTCGTTTCCTTTGCCAAGAAAAAACATGTATTCATATATTTGGCAGAGAGTAGGGACTGAGTTCTCTGGCGTAAAGAGGTAGGACATTAACACAGTATAAAAATGCTGTCCTATGGCACATTCAAATACATTTGCAGTAACAGACTTTTAGGTGAAAGCTAATATCAAACAGACTAGACGACAGGATGTGATAGGATGTGACAGTGAATTGAAAGAGTGTATCTGTTCTCGATACAATCAAATTTACACAGGCTACTTTTTCACATTGCTGCACATAAGCTATTCTTGCATCACTATATGAGTCCGTGAATTCCGTGAAATCATTGAAGGAGAGAATAACCACACCAGCCGGTCATATCTATCAGACAATACCGCCGGCAGGAGAAAAAAAAACACACGTATCACAATTCCTGCTGGTAAAAATGCTAATGTCAAGCCACAGAATTGCTACAATACAAGTTGTCTTCCCCAATGTAGAAAGGAGCCGGCGGGATGAGACAAAGGGCTGTTTCTAATCTCAGCAGGAAACATATAGTAACGATGCAGTGTGACACAGTGATTGATATGAGTAAAGTTGTCTATTTACAGAAGAGAGAAAAGAGAGTGTTTTCTTCTCATCCCTACGCTTATCTCCTGCCATAAATCACCGCCAATGGCATGCATAAATACGCCCGAGTGTCGTCGTATGGCTCCAGCACGGCCAATTCCACTTTGACCTTTACATTTTGCATTGGTCACTCGTGCTTAATGCGTGCCTCGACCCCCCTGACCTTGGCCATTTATATTTAATAGTCGTACAGGCTGATGGTTCTCCAGACAACAAGCACAAACACACACATAGGCCTACTATATGACCAAATGGCGGCTAATGCCATGATTAATATTGTCATCATAACATGGTCACATTTGAAATCCGTCTAACGATGAAGGTCCATCTACTGTTTCTCATTAGTCCTTGTCCCTCCAGTTACAGCCCTTTGATACCATTACGGGAGCCCAGCGGCACTTCATATAGTCGTATGGCCATCCTAACCTTTGACTTCAGCCACCGCTTTAAAGGTTTTGCTCTTTGCCCTCTCCCATTTGACCTGTCTGAAGTATACTTTAATAATTGCAGCTGACGCTATCAAATGCACATACGAGAGGGTGGCAGGGCAGGGGCCGAAGTCTGTCCAGTAACCTTTTGGCCTTTCAGTCATCCGTTGTGCCTGATGCAACCATGGGGTTTGTGCCCCCCCCCCCACACACACACACACACACGCTATTCCATACTGTATTAGTCTGCATGTCACAGTTATTGATGGAGCCTTGGAAATATTTTATTGGTCAGGGTGACCTTTGACTCGGGTCAGCCAAACGTAACCCGCCGTCCCCCTCAAGCTCCTACTGACCTGATCATATGATCAGGTGACATTTAGATTAGGGAAATATACACTGCTCTCTGTTGGTAGGCTGTTTGTAATCACTGGAAAATAGAATGCACACTTCATGTCATGACTGTTTCCTCTGTCTTCATCCATCCTTTTGGAGGTGTTGCCCGTTTACATCTGGTATTTGCACCAGTTTGTGCAGGTACAGGGACCAGTAAGTGAGAAGTCAGTCATTATTATTTATGGTTAGCTACCTGTGGTAAGACTGCGTTGTGTAATTTTGAGCTCAATGTAACACCACAGGATCACAAAAAAGGGAAGGAAATAATTTTACAAAAAATACATATATTATTCATTTTGAGCGCTTAATGTCACACGCATTAACTCTGCAGTGCAAGATAGTACATTTTACATTTTAGTCATTTAGCAGACGCTCTTATCCAGAGTGACTTACAGTAAGTGCATTCATCTTAAGTTAGCTAGGTGGGACAACCACGTATCACAGACATAGTACGGACATTTTCCTCAATAAAGCAGCTAGGAGGGGGGAGAAAAGGGAAGTGATAGGGGTTTTATTTTTTTGTTAAGTTGTGCGCAAGGACCACTCTGCACATCCAAGTAGGCCTACGGCAAAACGTTGCTGGTCACCACGTTGATTAACTCACATGCATTCTTTTGAATACCACACAATTTTGCAATGATGTCCCTCCCACTCGATGTGGGCCTTGTTGAATTGCAAGGTAGGCTAGTCGCCATCAACAGAAATGTAGCTTCGCGTCGACGTGTGTTGCTATTCATGGTTATATGTTGTTATTGTTGCTGAATGACTGATTAGCGATGTTATTGATATTGGTGGACATATTCAAACAATGTGTTTGGAACAGTTGATAAATAATATAAAATCATTCCAAAAATGTTTGCATCAGGAAATGTTTCGATCCACCATTGGCGCAGATCCCTGCGTGACTGTTTTCAGGTAGATACCGCCATTTGAGTTACATCATTTCTTCTCCAATAGTCTGTGTGACAGCTACGTCTACAAAACAGTTAAATCACTGTTGTCATATCAGTTGTCATATCATGGGGGTTGTTGAAAACATAAGAAGCACTGCCATAGCAACCAACGCTCAAAACACGGTACACCTCTCTCCGCCGTCCCCTCTCCCATCTCCTCCTTTCCCTCAAAGTAAGCCTCGTTGTCACAGGAAGTATGGCTTGCGTTGAAGCACCTGCAATTAAAATAAGCCTGATCACAGCTGGACAATTACCTGCCAACTAACCTTTTCTGGAGGCACTTAAGGATGTAAGGACCCCGAGGATAGATGTGCCCTGAGTGGAACAGGCACTTCACCAGGACAGAGAGAGAGAGAGAGAGACGGTATCATGGTGAGATTACCTAATCCTCTGAGAGCAGCCCAGTTGTAGGGCTTGTTCATGTCAGACGTGAGTGGGGCTTTGGCTGTTTACCCCAGAGAGGGCCACAGAGCACACAGGGATCTGGCCCCTCCACAGCACCTCACCAGTGGCTTGGTAAACAGTGTTAAATTGGTTGCAGGGAGCAGATAATATTTCCCAACACTTGCATTCATTAGCACGGTGGGTATTATTATTCACCCTCCCTGACTGCATCAAGGTCTACCCTGGAGGTACTGCCCCCTCAGTGCACTGGGTTAGGTTTCACCGTGCTTGTGTTATTGGAGAGGTAGACCTGAGGGGCCGCCACTGAGAATCAACAGTGGAATACCGCTTGTGTTTATTGGCATCCATCGAAAAGTGATGGAGAACAATCACCTAGAAGAAGGATGCAGAATTTTCAGTTCTCTAACCACAAAAATCTCCGATAGATTTCATGAGGAGTGCAAGACGGAGTATCCTTGGATCAGTGAAGAGGTCTCTTTTCAGTATCACTTAACAGGTGTGTGCATGTGCCAGAATTCAGGGGAACCACTGAGTATAGAGTGTGAAATAACATGATTTAAAGGGATACTTTGGGATTTTGGCAATAAGGCCCTTAATCTACCTCCGCAGAATCAGATGAACTCATGGATACCACTTGTGTGTCTCTGTGTCCAGTAGGAAGGAAGTTAGAGGTAGTTTCGTGAACCAATGCTAACTGGCGTTAGCGCAGTGACTGGAAGTCGACGGGTATCTGCCAGAGTGCTCATTGCCAAAATCCCGGAGTATCCCTTTAACACACTAAGCAGCATGTTGCCGTGAAGTGGTGTAGTAAGGCCTACCATAGATCATGTCGTTAGCAGTTAGCTGGTGCTGCAGGTGTGTATAGACTAAGGGAAGGCTGTAAAGGCCTCCATTACAGTGAAAATAGCCCACTCCCACAGCCCCTCCAGACAACCAGTCATTATCCATCTATTGGGAGGCCTGAGAGAGAGCAGTAAGTATGGGAGACGTACGGCTTTGAGAAGGCGCCTGGATGTTCTCCGCGGGGTTAATACTACCGGGGTCTAGCGCCCAGCGTATCGAGCGCCTCTCCCCCAATGTGCTCGTGAGTAGAGTCAGGGGTTATTTGATGCTATTTTTACAAGAAACTGGTTAATTTGTCTTAAGTCATTACCGTCTATTACGGCTGGAAGTCTTGGGGAAAAGGTGGGAAGCGGCAGACGCTGGCATTCTGCCTAAAGAGAAATCAATGAAACAAATGAATCCTTTGCAGGCTGCGGTGACACAGTCATCCATCATTCATGGGCGCTTTTACCCAACGAATCAGGGAGCAGGGCAGGGGGAGAGAGAGACTCAGGGGACGGGGCAGACAACCACGCAACGCCCAACACTGGGGCAACAGCGAGGAATCATCTCGCTCGGAGCTGAGCCCCCTCACATTACAGCTGACTGTCTGTCTACAGAGTGCAAAGCAGGGATAGATACAATTGGAAGAGCAACACCATGAACAGCCATGATTACACACCGTGTCACTCTCTCTCTCACACACCAGTATTTCCTCCCTCCCCCAGCTTGTTCTGGGTCTCCAGGTTGATGGGAAGACTGACAGGTGATCTTTATCATTTATTTACACTGGACATACAGCCCGCGTATTGGTAATTAATTCCTCAGACAGCGAGGGCAGAGGAGGGAGAGAGAGGGATCAGAAAGAGAGGGATAGCGGGAGAACGCGATCCCCACTGTGGGGGTGAGCATTGAAAACAGACATTCCCCTCCTATCATCACATTGAGCACAACCTCGCTATGTGACGTTGCCTTCTCCCAATTCCGTCGCATTCTGTTGGCATTGTTCCAATGATGACGTATTCTGTCGGCATTGCAGACTCCCGCGGCTCGGGCCCCCAGTCCGACGAAAAGGGCCACGTGTCGCCACCCACAGCCTCACTGGGACCACACCCCCACCCCCCGTTCGCAAGTGAAAATGAGAACCACGCTACCATAGAAAGGTTAGATCCTCATGCATGTGTCACCGCTAGGGCTGCCATCTTGGTACGCCTCAATTCAGCCACTTTAGAGATCTAAGATCTATGCACATGATCGCGTCACATGACCCACACCAGGAATCGTCAATCCCCTCATTGACACATGCAGTTCTATTCTATAGCAGCTTGCAATAGCAGACAACAAAATCAATGCAAATACCCCCCCCAAAAAAATGAAACATTAAAATACAAGTGAAATGGATTGATTCTTTTATTCAGACAATTATTTTGCTTTCTCTGACAGTAATGCTATTACACATGATTAAAACTCAGGGTATCCACAGCACATCGTTGCATCAGCTTCCTACGTTCCCGTATGGTCTGCCTGTGACATGCAATGGCGGCGCCGACGTTAACCTGGGGCGACTGCATGTGTTCTTAAAAAATGTAGAGAGTGGGTAGGACTGGGGATGGAGGTGGTAGGATCACTCCCTGGGAAAGCATAAATAAATCATGGGGAACCGCGGGAACAAGCGGCATCATTACTTGCCTTGTCATCGTAATGGGGGCTGGCACTTACCTTAACCAGCCTCAAAGAGGAATACCAATAGCCTTTTTTTTTTGCACTGACACAGGTGGCAGGATTCTGTGGAGGAACATTCTGGAAAATCAGAGAGAAACAGGGAAGAGAGGGAGGGAGGGAGCAAGAGATGGAGGATAGGGAAGAGGTAGGGCTAAAGAAATGGAGGGATATTGCAGGGGGAGGAGGAAAGGATGCTACAACCTACACATCCTGATTAAACACAGCACTATATTTTCTCTCAGCCTCTACATCACTGATCAAGAAAAGTCGACGATACTAACATCCAAGGGGTTCACTTCTCTTTTTCTACTAACACCAGTCTCTTTTTCCTTTATTCATCTGCAAATACGCCCGAGCTTTGTAGAGCATTGCATTCAAATGGCGCTGTGAGGCTTGCCTTCCTCGGAAGTTCATGCTCAGGGAGATTCTCACAACCTCTTCCGATACATACAACAGGTTTATGTTTGATCGATAAGTGAATCCGTACAACCTTGGAAGAGATAGATGTTTAGAGGAGAAGTGTAGGAAGGGATAAGGAGAGGAAGGAGATGTTGAACAGGAACATGTTGTGGAATGTCTGCTGTTCAGCCCCAGAACCCATTTGTCACGGCTTGAATTCGGCTCGGACGCCTCATGTCAGCGGGGTCATCTGAGGTAAACTTGCCATGTGGTCTCTCACACACACACACACACACACACACACAGAATCGACATACATAAATTAAAAGACTAGTAAAGGACGGGGCACATGATCAAGTACGTCCAAAACCTTTTTGCCCAGCGTAGCATAACACAGCTAGCTTCACCTTAGCTTCTGAATATGACAATAAGAACATTGACAATCAAACACGAATGGCATCACAAATACATTTGGACTTGAGAATGACATTATACATTATATACATATTCATAAAGTATTGATTCTGTTTCCGTTGACCCTCAGAGCTGTGTGGGCTGCTGGGTAGGAGGGATTAAGGTTAGCTGAGTGAGGTGGAGAGGAGAGCAGCGTGGCGTTAAGCTTAGTACACCCTGTAAATATGTCCTCTGGGTCCAGGCCAGGGCAGTGAGGACACAAGCACAGGCATGTTGATCATCTCTGACACAGGCATAACTCATAGCACAGTAGATATCTTCAGCTACGGACACAGGCGAAGCTCATATATCCTTAAGGCCAAGACAGACCAACAGGAACGTCGGCCGTGCACAGCAGGTGTGCAGCGGTTGGACGTCATATCACCGCTGACAACAGTACACAGGCCGTGATTTTCTGATCATTTCCCAACGACTCTACATGTTGAATCGCCACCATTCGCCGTCACCCCGTAGGTGGTCCACCGTGCACAGTCGACATTCGTGTTGGTCTGTCTTGCCCTTAACCGACTGACACAGGCATAATAGCAACCCTTACCTTGTAGACAAATGCATAGGTCATAGAAGTACCTACCTAAGCTGGGAGTTTTGATAATCAGTATTTTTTTGTGTCGTTATTATTACTCCTGAAGACTACATTATTCGGACGTCAACGGTCAAACAAATCCAGGTCGCGGCCGTTGTGAGCCGCACCTTGTGTGACGGTGCTGACGTCACGATGTCATGGGTGCTGCTGTGACTAAGCTTATACAAACAGAGACATTTATTTTCCACATGACACCACAACCCTCTGTCGATTCTGACTGCGTGACAAGGTGATGCTCTTTATTCCAAAGGAGGGGCGGCGTGCCATGATGTTCCTTTCAGTCTGAGAGAGAAAAAACAACAACACAGAGACATTGATGAGAGGGGAGAGAGCTGCTTAAAGACACACTTCCAACGCAAGGCAAGCCAGATAAAAAAAAGTGGGTGGCTATCATTGGCCCTGTGTGCGTCACGCTGCCTTCTGATTGGCTACTTGACTTTGGCCATGCCCCGGACACAGTATCAAGATGGTATTACGGATCTGATTCAAGGGAGTGTTCGGGTTATACCAATACAATAAAGGTGTGTCGTTGGTCGATTATTCCATCCTTGAATCGATAAGTGGTAGACTAGTGAGATGTCTCAGTGAATTGGTGAATGGGGCCTGTGTGGCAGCAGTGGAACTTACATGGCACGATCCGTTTGCACAGTCGCTCACTCCCTGTTAGGAGGAAACACAATTAGTTCATTGTTGATGAGGGGAACACACACACACACAAACAAATAAACTTGCCGTATGATTATTGCCATAAAGTAATAACATATTGTTTGGTTTAAAGTTAAGTTGGTTTTGAATATAGATGTTTTCTTCAATGTGACCCCTCTGGCTTTCCACCAACAAAAGTATAAATAATTTCTCTGAAGAGTTTCATGGGGAGAGGGAACAACCGACTGATAAGGTCACAATCTGTCAGCTCGAGAATTAAAAATGAGCAGCCTTGTTGCTTTTCAGTGGGTGTGTACTGTATGAGGGCTGGGGTTGATATTTTAAGTTGCTTGTAATAAGTATCTGATGCATCCTGAAGCACAATGATTTTACCCTTTTACCCAAACTGAAAGGTAAAGGAGATATTCTCTGTTCAGTTCAACAGGCCTAATACCACAGAGGTGTGTTCATCATCATTCGGCAGGGACACCTGACATTGGTTTACTTCAGGGCAAAAGGTCCTGATGTAGCCATGTCCAAAATCCAGCGTAGCTTTGATGGTCAATTTAAATAGTGGGCAATAGCTGTGGAATCATTTGATTTCACACACACTCACTCACTAACGTGTCAACTCAATCGCACATAGATACACACACTCCATTTCCAAATAAATAGGAAAATGTCTAAAAAAGGGCATCTGTAGTCTTTTGTGATTTGCCCATGTGTTCTTCTACCAACCAGGTGTACTGAACAGTTCAAAGCACCTTACAAAGGCTATCGTGGCCAAAACATTCTCTATTTTGTTGCCTGAAAGCAATTACAGCACTTGGAAAGGGAACAGTGCCGACTCTCTTTCTTCGTTTTCATGATTCATCACTGGCCCAGCACTGGTTGCCACACTTATGGATGTTCATATCTGGCTAACACCTCTGATCATTTCACAACCGTTGCCGGCATTATCAATATCTCTAATGATAACACCCCACCCCATATAAGATCGAGTATACCGAAGCACCTGTGTGTGTGTGTGTGTGCTGTGTGTGTGTGTGTGTGTGTGTGTGTGTGTGTGTGTGTGTGTGTGTGTGTGTGTGTACTGTCGTGACATTATTATTATGATTCGGATTAGTATTATGATTACACTTATCTGCATTCTTGATTTGTTCTGGCTGTGTAATGACAAGGGGATGCAATAATGTAATGTTCCATACAGTTTGTGGGATGCACTTATATTTAACACATCTCATTTTCCCACTATTAATCACATGAATTTGTTCAGGGATCATGCTTAAACCATAGCTTATGGCTCACATAACTGTCCACTATTCCCTGGTTTGTAAAACGAATGGCTACATGTAAATTAGTCTATGCAAGCATTTTATCATCAGAAGCAAGTCATGTAAAATATATGAGAAATGATCAGAAACGAGGTTGAGCGTGATTTTTTTTCTTTTCTTGATGTAACATGTTATTCTCTGTTTAAACGTGCTCAGTCATGCCCTATTACAACACGGTGGCGGTTCAGCCAGACACAATTCTAATTAAGCGCCCACTGTGTGTTGGTTTAAGAAAAACATTATGGATACTTGAAGTGATGCCACTCATTTCACTACAAAATATGCACAATGACGGGCAAGTTTACATTGGAAATGTATCTCATGATTTAGTTCACCTCCCAGCTTCAGGATGGACACGTGAGACAGGCCACTTCTCCGGGCTCTGTGTCTTCCTTTCTCCCTTTACTCCAGTTTTAGTTTAATACTCCTTAAATGGTGACGTGCGGGGTCGCAAATTTGCACGGGAGATAATCTCGTTCTGCCTTTTTTGTCATTGGTCTATCTACAGTGTGTTTTCGGATAATGTGGCGATAGGATGAAAAGTAATCCGCGTGCAGAAATCTAAAAGCTCCTCTATCCTTGTAGAATTTCTCAAGAATTCCACCTTTGCCCTCCGGTTTCGCCGAAATAAATTACTTTAAGGGTGAAATGCCAGAATCCACTGCATTTGGAAAACTGTGTTCATGTTACCTCGGTCGCTGTAGATAGATGTAGTTGAGAAAATGAACAATTGTTCAAGCACTATGCGGCAAAGGGTTGTCCTCATATTATACGGAATGAGGTGATTTAAAAAGTCTCAAGACATTGAAACTATCATAATAGCCTAAGCGCTTGGCCATTGGTTGCATTCACTAGGCTAATATGGTGTCTTCTCCCATTCAATGATACAATTATGATTTGAGTTGTGTTTTGCTAATTGTCCTCTTTGTTTGCCACCCAGATATTAGGCGTACCATTTTAAATCAGTATAGGTGTTTTGAATTGCCCTCATTGAATTGCGTGCTGCACACGTTATACCCTACTAAGCTAGGCCTACCTTACATGTGATTTTAATCACTTATAACAATGTAATGTATGTCACGTTGCCCGTTTTGCCGGGTTAACAATTCAGAAAAAGCTGTTACTTTGATGTCTCTACTGGCGCTTGCAGTTTGGGTTTTTGGTGAACTACAAAATGACAGTGTTTGCACTGTAAAACTATCCGGATTTTAGCGCTAATGGATTTATGATCTCGGTCTCTGAGACCATCCAAAGTAATTAGCACATGTGCTCTAAATAGATCATGGTTTTGTGAGCAATAAAGCCATTACCCATCGAGTAAACTGACAGTCCCTCCAACTAAACTCCAACCACAAGCTAATTGGAAAAGTCATTTCGGCCTTATTGTCTACAATTATAGCCTTGGCTTTCCCAGCCCGAAAATCCTAATGTGTGGTGCTTTATTCATCCTGGTGTATTCAGGCCCATGATTAAAACCTTGAAGAAACAATCCCAACTGAACCTGTTAGCTACTTTGACAGTGTGAGATCGCGTTGGTCTGTCAATCTTGCATGTCACAACGCAATAGTTGGGAGTTAGGCGGTACGGTAAGAAGTATTACATATCATTTCTTACACGTTTCATGTATAGGACTACGTGTAACAGGCATAAGCCTAAAAGTAGCTGGATATACACGAAGGACAGTAGGTAGCCTAATAGGTCATATTTCTAGCGTGACTTAACTGCTTGTTGACTATCTCAGGTGATACTTCATCATATTTAGTTCTGAAAGAAAGGTGTCACGTTCATGATATAGCTTTGAGTTTATTCTAAAATCCTAGTCCTAATAGTTTACGTTTCAACTTATGAAAAGCATTTCCCTTTAGTCCGTTTAACCATCATTTACGTCAGATAATTTTGTCCATAGGCCTACATTAAACATGGCGATTTTAAGTGGCGAGGCTCTAAAATATTTTCCCTATTTCTCACGAATAGCTTTTCCATTAAGAGCGATTAGATTATGTCTATTGAAAGTTGCTGATCCATAGAGAAAATGGCAGCGGATAAAAGGCGATTTCAAGTGACCTTCTCGTCCCTTTCACACCAATCTGAGCCCCGAATAGTTAGGGATCAGATTGGACAAAAGCCTCCTCCTCTTCTCTTTCAACTCGTAACGACTCAAAGTAGAGGGGCACGCAACAAAACCTCCAACTCACACATTAAAGTATAACGCACAGCTTGGGTCTACAGAAAAGTAGCAGCACTGGCCATCTTCATTTTTTCTTTATGTCGCCAAATTCACTATGCAAAATGTATTTTTCTAAATAATCTGTACGCATGGATTAAAGTTGAGAGACATTTATAACAAAACTAGGATATTAGGCTGCATAGAACACATCAAAACAAATCTAAATAGTACAGAAATTATAAACTTGTTTCATTATGCCGGTCTAGCCTTGATACATCCAGTGATAAGCTGTGTGGAAAAGTTTTAAAAGGCGCAGAAGAAGGAATTCTTAATCCATCTGTCTTCAGATGTTTCTGTTATCTGTTCAAACATTCCTATGTTAATTTAAGTTGAAGTTATTTTATCAAATTGAATTATCATAAATCACTCAAGTATAGAGTTTTAGTGAAATGTAGTTGCACATGTAAGCTAGGCTATTACGCATATTAAGTGGTGTGCAATAATTGACAGCACCCCTCATTTGTAGCCTAAATTAAAACACGGATGCAGGCCCCATGCACTTGACACGTCTCTAATACCATTTTCTCATAGTTTTTTAGACTCGTATTTTTCTTGGTTGACATATAGGCTATATGTTTTTGGAACAAAACACCGCAGCCTTTTCTTCATGGAAGTTAGTTCAGTTAGAGGCAGATTCTTAAAGCGGGCGCGGGATGGGAACAGCGGAGATCGGATGTGTGTTACCCTCTCTCGTCGTGAAGAAACATAACACTTGTTTTTACAGGAGGCATTTCGACTGAGGCCTCTAAAGCATCAGGTAAAGAAAGCAATGAATGCTCTCTGTCAGCTTGAACGGTGTCGTGACTCATGACTATATATTCACTGCACTGAAGCGTCTACATAACCTAAACTAAATCAATGAGGATTATATTATTAGCTATATTCCTGCAACGTTGTTAGGTGTTTAAATGATCAGAAATGCCTATATATTTGCCTCCGTGTTCCCGAAGTAGGAGGTCTGGCTATCATGGCCTGTTATTGCTTTCACAACTGCTCCACAAGAGTTCATAACGCTCGATTGACTGCTTGCAGAAGCGAAAAACATGTTTGTTGGGGTGAAGTCGGTCTGCAGAATTCGATTTATTTGTTATAAAAACGGAGAGAGAGAGACCACATCACTTGGAAATGAGCCTAATGTCGCCTATATTTAAAACAAATACAGTATATGAAGTCCACCTAGGCCTATTTATATTGACCTCACCGCAGATGCTCAGAAAATATATGTATGTCAGGATGCATAGGCTACGTGTGCAAATATATTGCACTGCGAAAAGCATTTGGTATTTTTGGTAATAACATATAACATTCCTCAATGTGTAACATAGAAATTAATAGTAAGGCCTATAAGTTCCTGTTATGGGGAACTTTTAAAAAATGCATTTATAGCATCAACTTAAAATCTGAGACACAAGGGATTCGAAGTTGATTATAGTCTCCCCAAACATGTATTTCATAGCCTATGCTTGTATCAATATCGCTCGATGTAAGTTGTATTTATGGCTCAATTATCTACTAAACAATAGGGCATTTGTGGTAATTAATTTCATTTACATTCCCTTAATCGTAAAACTTGCCTTTAAATTGACACACTTTCTTCTATTTATCTAACATTGTGTGGTTCAAATTGTAACTGCAAACTTTGCAATGAAATAATGATAATTTGATGATCGTGAACCTCCTAGATTTTCATATGACGAAGCAAAACAGCCGGAAAGTCTTCCAGGAACTATTCTCATGCCTAGAATTCACTATGCCTACTATCCCTGACCAGCTCGGTCGAACAACTGTCCTATAATCCGTTGACACTATCTCTGAGACAAACAGGCTGTTATCGATCATTTCATTATGTGATCAAACAACAAATAGCCATGCACAGGTGAGATGCTCACGACTTGGAAAGGGTTCCCTGAATTGTGGTAACAGCATCAACGATGCCAGTATATACTGGCGAAGACAGCTTAAAACGGAGAAACGGGTCCCCAAACCGGTTAGAATGTAAAGGAAAAGATTCAAAGTACTGCAGTTCAAAAGTTTCGCCCTGGAATGTAACAGTGGCTGTTTGGCATTTAGACAGATGGTCGTGTGGCGAGGCAAGAATGTATTCTTAGCATTTAAAGCTACTTGTGAATAGGTGAAACAGAAATTAATTGTGTACTTGCCTGGCTGGTGTTAGCCAAATTCAGTTACCGATGTTTTCCGTCCACCATAGCCTAATAGTCGTCGCTGGGTGCTTCTTCTTTTAATGTCCCGCTGTCCACTTTCTCGTTTTTCTCGCTGTTTTCGTGCTTTAGCCTTATTTCCCTCTGCTCTTATTCGCTGTCCCCCCCACTCTCTCTCTCTCTCTCCGTCCAACTCTCTTCCCAATCTGTATAGTAAAATCTTAATGATACACTTACAGAATATTCTTTGTCCGATTTAATCTTATTCGTTTCACCTTTTCAAAGAGCTGGAGACATGACCGGGAGACTCAGTGCAGTGTCTGAGACGGGGACGGGAAGAGCTCTGCTGTTGAATAGGCTACTTAAAAACACCCATTCCTCCTATGCGTTTGCAAGGGGGGTACTTGCATAATAGCGCTCCATTATATCTCTTAATAGCTGACCATAGTCGGAAAGACAATAACAAATGTGTTCATAAACTATTCACTTCATTTGAAAATACTGAAAATACCCTTTCCTCTATTTAGTGTATGCTATTATGGATGCATGTCGACGCACCGGGCTTGTAGCCCCACTGAACAAAGTTTTGATGACTTTGGTGGCTATGTAGCCTACATGTTTTTGTATCTGTCATATTCACACTACCCGAGTTTGTAAGTTTCATGTCAATGTTATCTGAACTAAGTTCCACTCATTTCAAGTGATTTTACCTTGAAGGACTTTTACCTTGAAGCTCAATCTAAAAGAGAAGCAGTAGCTGTTGTGTTTGGAACCTTCTTCAGGAACACAGCATCTGTAAAAATATGAATAAAAAGAAAGCAATTTTCAGGAGTTTACTTGTTTTTTTTACAAACAATTTTACAAGGGTTGATAACAATAGATGTGAGTTATGCATTACTATGTGGTTGTAATTGTATACTGTACGCTAGATGGCAGACCGATCCAGACATTTTTTAGTTGGAGGCGCATGCAGGCTTCAGTATCCACACACAAAAAGCCGGAATCCCCGTGCAATTTTCAAACAGCTTCACATGATTTTGAGTTATTGTCATTATTAAGACATAATATGACACCCATTTAGTGATTGTGCAGGCCTTAAAACCACAACTGTTACAGAGCATTTCTTCTTCGTCGATGCAATTGTGAGATTCGTTGGCGCCGTCGCACCCTTTCTGTCTATTCTAACACGACTTGTCTAGGCTACTATGCATCATTTCTTACATTGTCATTTTCCCTAATTTGACCCTGCAATTTTGGAACCCAAACATTTTTTTTACAATGGAAATGTAACGTTGACGTGTATACCACAGTATTACGCATCACCAAATGCTGTAGGCTGCATGTAGCCTATAATAAAATACATCATACATAAATAATTATATCTCCCGCATTTATAATTAAGATAGCAGTCTCAAAACAAACCATTTCAAACTTTGGGGAATTCTATGCGAGTCCTTCTATGCGAGTCCCTTTCGCCTCGCACGTTTGTTTATTTCACGTGCGCAAAGCTTTGTCCCCTCTTTTACCCATCTTTTCGGCTATTCTATCCAGGGTTTCTTCCTGTTTTTGTGACAATAGACGGCCCGTAGGCTAATCAGGTTTCAAAGTAAATAGCAGCGCGAGGCGAGCTCAATGTAAATTGTGCTTGTCAGAGCCCCCAGTCGTAGGTAGCGAGGAACGAGGACTCTAACCAATCGAGAGAAAGAGGCTTGGCTAACCTTAGCCTCCCATTTTCCCTCTCCCCCCTCAATGCAGGGCTCTGGCCAGTCAGTCGCCTTTGATTATCAGTTGCCAGCAGCCTCTCTCTTGGCTCCTTGACACGAGCACCATATAAGGCGCAGCGATCTCCATAGAAACGTGTCAGTTTCAATAGTAGTGTCAAAGTTCACTATATACAGACATTCGCGCAGATCCCCGTTTCGGAAACATAGCTCTGCTGGTCTTCCCGTTTAAACGCATTCATTTTTGGGTCTCTCCGTCTTGCATATTCTATTAGTTGTTTTTTTTCTTCCTTATTTTTATCTCTTCGTGTTCGCTCCATTCCTGCTGGAGAGGTGAAACTACATGGGCACTACGGCGACGCGGTCTTTTTGCTGGACGAGATGAGGTTTATTTAAGAATATAGATGTAAAATCCTGCTCTTCAGTTTTTTCCTCCCCTCCAACAGCGAAGACGGGAGTAAGGAGCAAGGAAGAAAAGAGAAGGGAATTTATTTCTCGCAGCACTTTGGATCGCGTGTCTTTGAAAGATTTTATGTTCATTTCTACGTCCATGTGAATCGCTCCTGCCTCCTTTCTGGCTATTTTATACCAAACTGCATTTTTGTTACGTCTGGCTCGCTTTTTCTTCAAGATAGGGTACCTGAATGGCTAACTGCAATTTACCTTGGAACTGGCCTCCCGATACTTGCATATCCTGATCGGGTGCTTATTCTATCGTGTCCTGTATTTTGAAGGTATTGATCGTGTTCTGCTCCCTTCTTTCACATAGGAGATTGTTTGCTCCGATTTGACTTTGCACTGTCGTGTTTGAGATCTTTTTTTCTCCCCTCGCTTTATAAATCCCAGCGATCAGTTCGCTTTATCGCACTTTTCGGGCCCGAGATATGGCAATGGTAGTTAGCGTCTGGCGAGATCCGCAGGAAGACGTGGTCGGAGGACCTCCAAGCGGCCCAAATCCAGCAACTCAGCCGGCGAGGGAGCAACAGCAGACGGCGTCGGCAGCCCCGCACACTCCGCAGACCCCTAGTCAGCCAGGACCCCCGTCAACACCTGGGACTGCTGGGGACAAGGGGAGTCAGAATTCTGGTCCACAGCATATAGAATGTGTTGTTTGCGGAGACAAATCGAGCGGCAAGCACTATGGTCAGTTCACCTGCGAGGGATGCAAAAGTTTCTTCAAGAGGAGTGTCAGAAGGAACTTAACGTATACATGTCGTGCCAATAGGAACTGTCCCATTGACCAACACCACCGAAATCAGTGCCAATACTGTCGGCTGAAGAAATGTNTGTGTGTGTGTGTGTGTGTGTGTGTGTGTGTGTGTGTGTGTGTGTGTGTGAGAGATAACATGCTAATGCACGTCCTTACATGTGTAGTGATAGACTTGTGTTTTGTTTGTCTGTGCATTAAAACGAACAGACAACATAACCACATCGTCTCCCTGTTCCATATGCTGACTAGACAGATTAGGCAGCTTGAGCAGGCTGACGTTAATGCTAGAGAATTTGTGCGGTACACATTTGTTTAGCCTCATAATGTATGATGCCGTAACTTTCCCTCTCTTTGGAGCACAAATTATAGCAAAACACGTATTTTCAATTAACCACCAAATTACCATACATGTTATTTAATATTATCCCAAAAAATATTGTCAACAAAAATACAATTAAACCAATTATACTTTGTTAAAGCACATTATTAAAATATTCTTCCTCGACTGAACTATAGGCTTAGAAGGCGTTTACTCTTATTGTGCTTGATATATTTTTGCCATTCTTCTTCAGTGCAGCATAACACATATGTAATGGAGGAATACATTAGACCAAATTAAACTGACACATGGGCTGCAGTGAACAACTAGATGGAGCATAGGTCTAAATGGCATTATAGGCCTGTATTAAAGCATCCGTCATGTTAGATATTATAAGTGTGTGTGTGTGTGTGTGTGTGTGTGTGTGTGTGTGTGTGTGTGTGTGTGTGTGTGTGTGTGTGTGTGTGTGTGTGTAAGAGAACATGAAGTGCACTTCCTTACATGTGTAGTGATACACAAGTGTTTGGTTTGTCTGTGCATTAAAACGAACAGACAACATAACCACATCACCCTCCTGTTCCATATGCTTAGGCAGCTTGAGGAACGCTAGAGAAGTTGTGTGGAGCACATTGTTTTGCCTCATAATGTATGAGAGGCCGTAACTTTCCCTCTCTTTGGAGCACAAATGATAGCAATACTCGTATTTTAAATAAACCCCCACAATTACCATACATGTTATTTAATATATCCTCAATAAATAAATATTTAAAAAATATATATATATAGACCAATTATACTTTTTCAAGCATATTGTCAAACGATTCTTCCTTGACTAAACTATTGCTATGCTAAGAAGGGTTTGACCCTTACTTGGTGTTGATGTATTTAGGCTATGCCATTCTTCTTCAGTGCAGTATAACACAGGTGTAATGGAGGAATATAGCTTTACGTTGATAAATACAGTGGTAAACTGACACATCGGCTGCATTGAACAATTAGATGTAGCATATACCTAAATGACACTATAGGCCTGTATTACTGCAATTTAGCAAATGGCAACACCCGTTATGTTCAATATTTAATATGTGTGTGTGTGTGTGTGTGTGAGTTAATCTAGATGCATGCATAGTCAATGCAAATGTAAACAGTGCAACATTGAGTATGGTGACATTGAAAATGGTATCATTTATTTAAACAACACACAATCTTACACACTACATAATTTACAGTTTGAGCTAAATTGGGATGGGAAACGCTACCCCCTTATTTTGAGAGCAGAAAACACTAGCTTGCCTTATGCTTCTCGGCATAGGTTGCACATACAACAATGTTCATCAGTTCTGGATGCACATTTCCTCTCCTTCTCTTTCTTTTTGTCAGCGGTTCAGCGAGGACGAATGCCTCCAACCCAACCGAACCCAGGTCAGTACGCGCTGACGAACGGGGACCCTCTGAACGGCCATTGCTATCTCTCCGGATACATCTCCTTATTGCTTCGGGCCGAACCATACCCGACGTCCCGATATGGAAGCCAGTGCATGCAGCCCAACAATATCATGGGTATCGAGAACATCTGCGAGCTGGCCGCTCGCTTGCTCTTCAGCGCTGTGGAATGGGCTAGGAACATCCCTTTCTTTCCCGATCTGCAGATCACCGACCAGGTGTCCCTTCTCAGGCTGACGTGGAGCGAGCTGTTTGTGCTAAACGCAGCTCAGTGCTCCATGCCTTTGCATGTGGCCCCTCTGCTTGCCGCGGCAGGCCTCCACGCTTCTCCAATGTCTGCGGACCGAGTCGTGGCTTTCATGGATCACATTCGAATCTTCCAGGAGCAGGTTGAGAAGCTNTGTGTGTGTGTGTGTGTGTGTGTGTGTGTGTGTGTGTGTGTGTGTGTGTGTGTGTGTGTTTTAATCTAGATGCATGCATAGTCGATACTAATGTAAAAAGTGCAACACTTAGCATGTAGGCTACGGTCACTCTTAGATATTGAAAATATTATTATTTATTTAAACACACAATCTTACACACTATATAATTTACAGTTTGAACTAGATTGTGATGGGAAATGTTACTCCCTTATCTCAGAGCAGAAAACACTAGCTTGCCTAATGCTTCTCAGCATAGGTTGCACATGCAACAATGTTCATCAGTTCTGGATGCACATTTCCTCTCCTTCTCTTTCTTTTTGTCAGCGGTTCAGCGAGGACGAATGCCTCCAACCCAGCCGAACCCAGGGCAGTACGGGCTGACGAACGGGGACCCTCTGAACGGCCATTGCTATCTCTCCGGATACATCTCGTTATTGCTTCGGGCTGAGCCTTACCCGACGTCCCGATATGGAAGCCAATGCATGCAGCCCAACAATATCATGGGTATTGAGAACATCTGCGAGCTGGCAGCTCGCTTGCTCTTCAGCGCCGTGGAATGGGCGAGGAACATCCCTTTCTTTCCAGATCTGCAGATCACCGACCAGGTGTCCCTTCTCAGGCTGACGTGGAGCGAATTGTTTGTGCTAAACGCGGCTCAGTGCTCCATGCCATTGCATGTGGCCCCTCTGCTCGCCGCGGCAGGCCTCCACGCTTCTCCAATGTCTGCGGACCGAGTCGTGGCTTTCATGGATCACATTCGAATCTTCCAGGAGCAGGTTGAGAAGCTCAAGGCCCTCCACGTTGACTCGGCAGAGTACAGCTGCATCAAGGCGATAGTACTCTTCACATCAGGTGAGTGTTTACCATGCCACTATGTTAAGGCCTTCTCTTATAGGCGGGCAGTGAGGGGGAAGACTGGGTGAAAATCAGACTAGAGGCCATGGCTGTCTAGTGCAGGCTACTCCATTATGTTTTGTATAATAACATGCTGCATATATCCACAGTTATACATTTTGTGTGTTAGCCAAAGCGAAGTAAACAAACCGACCCACAGACAGCGTCTAATGTAATATTTTCAAAAACGTAATTTAAATGTGTATTTTACCTCGTATTAAAAGATTGAAAGCCAATATAATATTTAATAACTGTTGAGAAAATATGAAGCATTATATTTTTTATAAATCTGGATAACTATAGATATTTGTTTTGGTCTATGTCCCAGGCGTATTGTTTTATAACATTATATCCGTAAAGAAAAGCATCATTTGAGTATGACACTTCATGTAGGCTTTTAAAGTTGTGGCGCGTGTTTTTCATGTTTTGCGCGCACAAACACGAGTCATTTTAAAACAGGAAATGATCCCTAGCTGCCTGATCAAAGAAAATGATGAAATAGCCTAAAATGTCATTGTGTTACTTTGCTCGGTAGACTACGCTTGAGATTGATATGGGAATGTGGGCTATTTTGTTTACTGATATTTCCTCTCACAATTATTGTCTTAAACAATTAGAATCCCACATTTTGAAAAGTAGTCTACACAGGGCAGCTCATTACTAGCTATCTGGCTGAGGCAAGTTTACCATTGGTGTCGCGCGTAATAATAGGCCTATAGATATTTAAAGTTTGACTGTGGACACTTGCTCTCATTACCATTTGCAAGTACCGCGTAAGGATAGTGGAGAGTAGGCCTAGTGGATAAAAAAGCCAAAATCGACCGTGGCTCAAAATAGCTATCATGTGGCTATTTAAAAGTGACCAAATTCTTATTAAATTGCCTTAATTCAATCAATACATTTCACATTTACGCACAATTTCGCTAATGATTGTGTTTTGTAATATAAGAAAATGTATTTATTTTTAATAAACACATTTTCACTCTCGAGATCCTCAAAAAAATATGACATCACCTATAGCCTACTTTAGCCTAAAGTAACCTAGTATTAGCATCTTACTTAATACTTCTTCTCTTTTTGATTAGGTCTATATTAAACATATCCACACTACTTGAAATACTAAAATACATTCATTGCATATTATATTGGGCATATATTATATTACATGATATGTAGGTAACATATAATGTTATGCATTTTGTAATTATTTTGTAAAAAATATGTGGATAAACAGACTGAGGTTGAGTGTTCAGTGAACTTGTTTTGATTCGTGGCCAAAGGGGAATTCAAAGGAAGTGTTTTATTCAATGTAATTAAACCTACCCCAGTCCTCTAGTTTGCCCATCTCGGTGACATGGAAACCTTTCCCACTGCTTTATCTGTTCACGAGGACTTTTCCTGGATTTTGGGATAGTTTATGGCATTTCTGTCCTTAGCATCGAAACGTTGAGTTCTCGTTTGAGGCATCATTGCAAATAACATTTAAAGACAAACATATATTTACGTGCATTTATATGATCAATCAAGCCAATCTGGTCCACCTATAGACTACCTTTGCTATTGCAAACTTTTTTTAAATGTTTTATATTTTATATTAGGCATCAACCTAACATTATGACATTGAGGGCCTAGTGCCAAGTTGTTGTTACATTATGAGATAAAATATAACATAAAATAGCCTACAACTGAATAGTTAGTTGTTTAAGATGACTAGCTAGCTTAAACTTAGATTTTTGTCCATTTTAGCAAGAGACAACATGTAGGGCCAATGATATATGTAGCAAACTATTGTAGTCCCGGTTTACAGTGGTGTACATTGTAATTGGGTTACTTATAGCTATTTTCAAACAGGAAACTCATAGGCGTTAGCCTAGTTTAGGTGATTGTCTTCTTATGATTCCTAATATGTCCAGTTATCTATCGCGTCTTCATAATTAATTACATGTTTCTATCTGTGTTCAGATGCTTGAACGTGAATCTAGAAAACATGTATCTTATGTTTTTTCAGTGTTAGTTCTATGTTTTTCAGTGTTAGTTCTATGTTTGGTGTACTACAGGGTGCCCTTTCACGAGCTTTCTTTTGCTTTTGACTCGTGCGTTCACTGCTGCGCAGTCGCCGAAATGCTTTGAACTTAGCCATTGCGTTGCGTTTCACAAGTTTATATTTGCAAGAGGTTTTTGAAATGTAATTCATTTCTCCCCGATTATTCATTGAATAGTGACACTCAAAAAAATAATCCAAACGGATTTGCATAGGCTACATGGGGTTGTGCCACCTATAAGTTCATACATAGTAAATCAACCCGAGATCTCCGAGTTGCCCCCACGCAGTCCGCGAGTTCATAAGGTTATTGTGTCTGGCCATAGTGAGTTATKGCCCTGAGAAATCAAGATGAGGCTTAAAAGCCTCTCGGATAGCATTGTCCGATGTTTAATGTATTAGAGCTGGAGAATTGAGGCTATCGCTCCTGTGCACTTGCAACAAAGCAATGACTTAATGCAACATCGTCAGGCCTACACATAACGGTCCATATGCCAGTATGCTTGGCCTTGCACAACCGTCTACTGCAGATTTTTAAGCACGGGCAGTAAGCCTATGCCATGGCGACAAAACCGTTTAGTTTGTACTATTCGCAAACATATCTTAAGACATTGACATTGAGTGTATTTCTCTATTTAGGCCTATGCAGACTGCAATCCACAACCCCCGACTGTGTACAAAACACATTTCGCATGTGTTGTTGTGCTGGCTCCTTTTCGTATTTTTACGTGTTTTCTGCGTGACTATTGACTTCACCCCGCTAATAAATGTGATTGCTTCCAGCGGCCTTTCCTAGGCTACATTGAAAAGCAGGCCAAGCATGGTCTATCAAGTAAAGAGCGGAAAAATGTCTTAACAGCTTATTGAGAGTAGACTAATTAGGTCATATACAGCCATTGCAATTTCAACGTAATCAATGTATTTTCTACATGTGTATAGACTTGAGTCCCCTGATTCAGAAAGCACGAGTGGGCCTATACCTTTCCCCCTGCTTCCTCCAATTGGAAATGCTATAGGCTTATGCTACACACCATTTTCCATCCCAGATAGCTGCATATTCTTTGTTTTGGTTGATTTATGAACGTGTAGAGGTATCTGCCGCTGTGTGGTGCGTTCCCCACTTGAACATATCGCCCTTGTTTATTCTATATGACAGTCCCTCTTACTCAATGTGATGTAGCATGTTTGGGCAGTGTGTTTGTTWATTTCACTTTGTCAATAACACGTAACGCTGATGTTGAATGATAACCGGAGTGCTTTTGTGTTTCTATCTTTTGCCTGCACAGACGCCTGCGGCCTGTCAGATGCGGCTCACATCGAAAGCCTGCAGGAGAAGTCTCAGTGCGCCCTGGAGGAATACGTGAGGAGCCAGTACCCTAACCAGCCGAGCCGCTTTGGCAAGCTCTTGCTGCGGCTGCCCTCTCTCCGCACCGTCTCCTCATCGGTAATTGAGCAGCTGTTCTTCGTCCGCTTGGTAGGTAAAACTCCTATTGAAACSCTCATCAGGGATATGCTATTATCCGGGAGCAGCTTCAACTGGCCTTACATGTCCATCCAATGATCCGAATGAGAGTGACAAAAAGAGAGAAAAAGGACCAAAATTCAGCATCCKGTACAAGAAGACTATATATAGGACATTTTCTGAACATATTGGAAGACATGACATGTTTTTTTTTTGTCTTCTGGGACTAAGATGTGAGATGGAATACGTTATGTACAGAAAATATGGAACTGGACTTACACCTGTGTAAATCCACTCTCGTCTTCAAGAACAGTACTCTTCATTTTGTAAAATACTAGTCTTTATTTTCCTTTTTTGTAAAAAAAAAAAAAAAAAAATCATACAAATAAAATGAAAAACATCATATGCGCAGTAAGAAAAAAAAGATTCAAGATTTAGCGGGAAAATAATGTTTCCAAGCAATTATAAGAAATGTCCTGTGTCTATGTACCTGTCTGTTTTGTATTTTTTTCTGGTTCTAAACCAGCTTTTCTGTGATTCTATACTAATAATTTTTGATATAACCTTTTGCTTCTTATAATGAGTGCGATATATGTTTTGTCGAAGCTATGTTCTCCAAGAATTAAAATTGAAGTGAGAATTTAAAACAGAAAAATAAAGAAATTTAGACAAATAAGAAACAAGTCTAATCGCTATGACAATATCGCCACTGATGGTTGAACTTTTTCCAATTGATACTATGGACCTGCAACTGCAGCTTACTGACCTCGTGGACATTTTGAGGAGAGGACATCTGTGGCACCTTTTTCCTGGTCATGAGTGTGTGTGGAGTCGATCATCAGTCAAAGAGGAGAGACATGAAAATCAAAAGCACTTTTAATATATCGTTTCAAATACATTTTGTTTGTTTCGTCTTGAAATTTTCATTGTTTCTTGAATTTTATTGGTTGTTGCCTTCAATTTGCTTACTCCATGATGCAGCTTTTGCAGAAGGGTCGGTTGATGAAGTTGTGTGATGGTGACTGTACTATTAAAAAAGAAATAGGCAACTATGTCTCACTCTCAAGAATGTTCATCTGAAGCTCAAGATGCGCGCTGGCGCTTATTGTGTGGGATAGCATAATGCCAAACCAAATAAGGTGGTCCTCTTTTTTTCTTTACGCCACTCTTCATACACAGGTGTAGGCGACACAATATGTTTGCCTTATATATGCGTTCTCCAGTTTTGTCTTGCACAATTACACAAAAATTCAAAAACATTATTGTCATTTTGCTTCTAGTGTGGCTTATTCTTCAATGTAGGGGAGCGATGGAAAAAGATGAAGTGAACATAGAACTGGCGTTATTTAGGTTGGTTGGCTGGTGTGTTCATTGCATAGCTAGCTGTATGTTACTGTTTCATGCACTCACTCACGACTGGGTATGAACACAAAGAAGCACATGTTATGTGCCGAATTAGACGGTAGTGACGCTGCTCGCTGTATGTGAGCGCGTTAATGACTGGTTCATATGTTCACAGACAGCAATGAAAAGCAGGCTTCTCTAAACTACCTCCTGTGGCTTAATCAAGGTGGATTCTCAATTCACCTTTCACTCAATTCACGAAACATATGCATTCGCCCCTTCAAAAATATACCCTTTGGAAGTATTGCTTCAAAATTGATACACATCTTGGCTAGCGATTACGCTAGCTGCAAAACAGATGTAAAATGAGTGATCAATTTGGAAAATGTATTTTACAGCATGTACGCCAGTCGATAGGAAGGAACATCGAATGCGATGCGTTGTGATGGAAAACAGAGAGTGAATGAGACAGCGGTAAACAAAGTGCACAGTGCAGAGACAAATGGCAGAGGAAATGTGCAGAGGCAAAGCACTGTGTTTGTGGCCTAGGCTTGAATATAGCCTACACTTAGAATATAATGAATACATCGACGAAGTCCTCAAGGTGTTGGGATTCTGATTTTCGACTGCACGGTACTCTGTGGAGTAGCTTCATGTACAGAGGCTGCATGTCTCTTTGCGTGCCATTGTCTCCTTACCCTTTAAGAAATGGTTTTGAGAGGAGACCTCTAAGCGTACAGAATGAATCCAGTATAATGTCCATATACTCTACTGCACGTAATGTAGCTATTAGACTCAAATAGGGACATATTGGAATATGCCTATGGTGGGAGGAATAAAACAATGGGCGTTGTAGCCCTTGCCTCGCAGTCGAGCTTGGGATAGTAAGTAGCATGTAGCCTATAATGTCTTTGATTTGATTTATATCTCCATGTTGGGGCTGGGGGAGGGGTATGTGTATCGTGACAGTGGTTGATTTGAGTGTGTGTTCCCTGATTCATTCATATACCAGTAACTTGTTGTTGCTTAAATGCCAGAGATTTTGTGACATTTCCTAGGCCTAAGTGTACCTGTCGTGATAGTTTAAAAAAAAATGATCTTACCCCTTGCAAAATTTAAGTAGGCTAGGCCTAGTTCTCATGCCCTCATCGGGTCAAAATATGAGCAGGCCTTATTTGATCCCAGTCGAACTGTGGTCCTGATTGAAGCGGTGTTCAGGCTCTAGACTTTCTACAAATATCTCAACACGGTATTTCTTAATACCAAGGTAACCCTTTAATGTGCTATGTCCTTAATGTGTAATGATACGGCTACGGTTATGAACTAACAACTGCACGGGCAGTTTGCAGGTCGAAGTTGGAGGATGAGGCCTTGTAGTATTGCTTCGAATTAATACGTTTAAACACTAATTTTAACATAGCATAGTCAAGCAGTTTACAGGTGACCCATTTTCTCTTATAAGAAAAAGAAAATAACTTAGTTTAGCTTATAGCCCAGCCTACTCCACATATTTTCTTGGAAATACAAAGATTGTATAGCATACTCCCCCTACTCATTTTCTTTTGTAAATCTGGTTGTATTTATATTACTTGTTTATTCGGGGCAAGTAGTTTATGATTACCCGCAAAGGAAAAGTTGTTGAATTTGAAAAAATACATTTACTTAAAATAGTGTCATTGATGACGAGTCCCGATCAATTCGAGCCTATATTTACAGCCTTCGACTAAATTGTTCACCAGCATATTAAACGCAGCTTTCAACTGGTTGTCTGTCCTCACATAATGTATTCTAAACCCCTCTAGAATTCACACTTTCATCCTTTGCTGAGCGCATTCTGTTACACAATCGCTACACTACGGGCTAAAGCAATTCAAAATCACATAATTCGAGCCATGTGTATGAAGCAGTAGGACTAACTACAAACCAGAACGATAGGCTACAGAGGTGTATAGCTTCAATTTCCTAACAATTATGACAATTGAAAGAGCTTGCTATAATCCCAGATATGCAATAATTACATCTAATCGCATAATGGTTTAGTATTTGGCTTTCCAGTAGCCTAACCTCGTAGACCGTAGTGTATTGGGATGATAAGCGGTCTTTTTTTTTGATCACTCAACGTTCAAATATTTGAGGCTATACAAAGGCTCTCTCTGGGTCTTGTATGCTGGTGATATCTTAGCTGCCATTCTGAAGAAGAAGAAAAACGTGTTACATGTTTGGAATGTTCTATTATGTTGTTACACTTGACTGATGGTGGTGGGTAAAGGGAACGTGATCTGTAACACACTATAGGCCCCATCTCGGTCATTTCGGAAACTCTGGTTACAAAAGTGTTATTCCTAAATTAGTTAAATAACCATTTACCTTTGTCTGGTTTCATTCATCAAACCACAAGTGAAGGACTCCTAACATGGGGCTGGCTATTTGTTTGCTTACACAAGCAGCTGGGTGCGATTTCACGTTTGAGATATCTGAAAGCGAAACATTTATTTACCGAAGTTGTCAGCGAACCTATTTCCAAACCTTATGCAACCAATGGCTCCACACGTCTTGAGAGGTCACAAGGCAATAACAAGCTTGTGTGGGGTAGCACAGTTCATTTCGCCTATGTCAGGCCTAAGCACGTTAAGTCACTGTTGACAAATAGTTCGACAAAAAAATATTTTCTAATAGAAGCTTTGGGATGCGTGGACAATCCTCTAAAGTATGGGCTATGACAATGTTATACGCTTAACTTTTATTTTAGGTATTGGCTTATGCAAATGAATACACGACAATTGACTTCCAAGTTTTTCCAGCATCGCTTGGGAATTCAAACGCTTCTGGTGAATGGTTGAAAACAGCACAGGGGGAAATAGCCTATCATTCTAAATATTGTCCATGTCTGTTGCGTTTTGTTTATTATAAAATGGCCTAGGTTGCTTTCTATGTGGAATGGTGACCATATGTAGTCGACCTGGAATTAACAATGTCAATGATCGCAGAGCAATTCTGTCGTCCGCAGACCTCACACGCAAGCTCTAAGCCATGGATCAAATCCAACACTACAGGGTATAAAATATCCCCAGTTGTGAATGTAACGTAAGGTGACGCCTCCGTGTGTGTGTGTTGTGCGCGCGCGCTCGTGGATGTGCAAGTGCGCGGGTGTGAGTGTGAGAGAGTGAGAAACAGAGAGTGAGGCGGTTGCGAGAAAGCACAGATCGCTGTGTAAGCGATCTCTTTGTGTTGATTTAGGAAGACATTTGCTGTATATAACGTTCAAGGCTGATAATATCATTGCCTGGCCAGATAAAAAAAAAAAAGCATTGGCCAAACCATCGGGTCAGCTATCGATCTGCTTCTCTCCGTGAGCGAGCGAGAGAGAGGGCGAAAGAGAGAGATGGAGGAGGGAGAGAGCGAACGAGGGGTGAGAGACAGAGAGAGACCCTTTACTCATTAGTATTCCATACCCATGGACAGGGACAGACTGGGACCAGAAATCGGCATGGGTATTTCTAACACACCGGCCCATTCTTTTCCTCAATGTCCCAACTCCGGGCCATTATCTTTCTTGATGCGCATTTTTGTTGCCAAATATGTATTTTTTTTGCATTAAACCCCCGAAGTAGACAGGTCCATTGGGCTAAAGATGGACCAACACATCTGGCATTTGCCAGAATTGCCCTATGGCCAGTCCGTCCGTCCCCATGGACTAACGCCGACAACTAACAGAGATATCCAGGTCTACACCATGCATTTTCTCCTTTTGTCTCCATACCCTTCATTCCAACTGACAGTTTCGTCACAGCAAACACACAATTTATGTATTTAGCCCTACACTCTAACAGAATCCACGCACAATATAAGTCCTTTTAAAAGGATAGGCATATCAAAAAAAATAAGACGTGAATTGTTATCTTCATGCTCATTAATAGTGCTAAGACATTTGAAATCTGTGTAGCCTATAGTTAAAGCTATAAGTGAGAGTATAAGCATAGGCTAATTACGATAATTGTGTGCCTTTACAGTAACATGGTCAACTAAGTTGTCCAAACTCTTACATAGAGTACTTTTGGTGTATTTATTATAAGAAAACATTATTTTATTATTGATTGGCAGGTGAATCGTCAGAGGGTTGAATTCATCTTAAACTAGCTACCTCAAGGGAAGATGCTACACAGTTTAACGCAATGTATGCTGCTAAACATCAGCCACCATGGATTGTACTGCCATCTGGGCACACACTGGTTGAATCAACGTTGTTTCCACAGTCATTTCAATTCAATTATGTTGAACCAACGTGGAATAGACGTTGAGTTGACGTCTGTGCCCAGGGTGGTAGAATGCACCGGGATGTTAGGCCTATAGAATATTATCTCCTCAAAGCCTTATAGGCTAAATGTTGTTAAATAAAAAATATTGAAGTTATTATTTATGATTTGGCGTAAGAGAAAAAAAATCATGATCATCATCAAGGGACATTTGATGATAATTCTTTGACAGGGGCTTTGGGAATCTATATCTTAATACGCGCGCAAGACTTGCCCAACAATGACAGCTGTTCATCAGATAGTAACTTCTTTCCAAGTTTTTTTCCCCTCCCACCCGGAGCCCGGTCTCTATCTTGCTTTGTTGTTTTAAAATATGCATGTCTCTCCGGAATGCCAGTCACGAGTCCAAACTTTGTGTCCAACCTCCCACATGAAATTATCCTTTTAAAGCGGGCTCAATATGTCTCAATCTGCACTGCACTTCATTCTAAGCTTTTGGGTATAGTCTATGGGACAGTGCCCAGCAATATATGAATTAAAGCGAGATGTTGTGTCGAACTGAAATATTTCAGACTTTATGACTGTGAAGAGAGGCGGCTCAGAGAGACGCTGAAACAACGACGACTATGACGGTCCGCGAAGAAAGTAAGACTTTTGTTTTGATTTTGTCCCTCTTGCACAATGTGTGTGTGCGCGTTTGAGTGAAACGGATAAGCAAGGGGGAGAGGAGAGAGGGAGAGAGCGAGATCGAGAGTGAGAGAAGGGGGAGGGATATGTGAGAAAGGGAGAGAGGAAAGGATGTGCCTATGCGTATGTGTATGACTCCGGTTGTCATTAACAACAAATTAATCAACATGTGGCATTCAAACTCGAGAGCGCTATTTTTCAGTGTATGTAGGAAATAAATCACAGTACCGGAAAAGAAACCCCGGAGATTGGAAAGGAAAGTTTATTTTGAAATGGAAACCGTGAAACGAGGTAACCGAGTCGAAACAAGGAGGAAAGGGGCTGTTTTTTGAGAGAAGAGTATAGCTCTATTTCCTATGGGAAGTTTATAAGGATGTGTGTGATTGTCAGTAGCAAATGTCGTCATTATGGCTAATGGAAAATCGACTTGCAATAACAAGTAGGCTATAATAATAATATTGTGTAGCCTAATAAAAATGTGTTTTGAGTCAGAGGAGAGGTAACATTTTGCTTATGGATACTTAAAAACTTGAGGTGCTGCCCGAAAAATTCCACAGTGGTGCAAACATAACATCATCACCAGCGTGCTACCGCTAACTAATTCATTTCCTTAATCCCTTCAGAAATGTCAGAGTCATCGGGAGAGCCACACAACTAAATTAATTTAACTACCGTGTTAATTTATTCATTTGGATATGTTTTAATAGATATCCCCACAGTGTGATATGTCAATATATGGGAGGCCAGCAATGCCGGGTTTACATACCTGATAAAGTCCTGGCTTTTCATCTATATTTACCGCTTCTCTTTCTAATACACACCAGATGGTTTGTGACTGTGCCACCGCTGCCAGTGAGCTACTCAATTTGACTCAGCTGCATTTTGTTGCAATTACACATCATGCTGAGACCAAATTTTCTGGTGACCTATTTTTTCAGCATTTTATTTTGTATTTATTTGTTTAACTATTTGGCCAACACTGTATAATGTTTCACTTCAACGTCAGGATTTTCACATGTGGGAAATGTTGCTTTAAATGCATACGTTGTCTAGCCTAGGCCTGGTGAACACACGTTCAATGGGTGGTGTAATGAACAAGACAATACATAGCATGTCTTCAAGGTTGACCAAACTGTGTTGATAGGCCGCTCACTCAATCAAATATGATGCTTATGAAGCAATTGGCCGTTTGTCTAACTAGTCTGTATCTGTAAGCTTATTGGCTGCGTCTTCAAAATAATACACTATAGACCTATGTTCTTTGACAAAACAAACAAACCAAAACTATATATATAGGCCTATATGCAATGCACTGTAAAGCCCCTAATTTTGGTAAAGGCCAGCTGTCTCCTAGCTGAATCAATCAATTTGTTTAATTTCAACTATGTTTATGACGAGATGATTAGGCTTATAAGTCTGAACAATAATAGCCATTATGAAAATAACGGAGACATTCTGGGGCCGTTCCAACGTTACATATGTAGGCCGTCATAAAATTATATGTGAAAAATGGTACATCTGTTTTCCTACTATGAAGTGTGCTAGAATATTTGTATGATCCAGGACTGTCAGAAAAGAGTTATCCTTGAACTGCTATACATGTGTGGCGATATAAAAGACAACAACATATAATTAACATTTTATTAACCTTACACTGAATTTAGTGAGCTTATCTAATAACCTTGCTTGATAATGGGCACCCATTCGTGGTATACTTAAGCAATAAGGCCCGAGGGGGTGTGATATATGGCCAATATACCACGCTAAGGGCTGTTCTTACGCACAACGCAATGCGAAATGCCTGGATACAGCCCTTAGCAGTGGTATATTGGCCATATACCACAAACCCCGGGTGCCTTATTGCTATTATAAAGGGGTTACTGACTTAATTAAAACAGTAAACAAGTAATTTTGCGTCATACTTTGAGCCAATCAGCATCGAGGAATCAAACTACCCGGTTTATAAAATGTATGTTGGTCTTTATATTGTAACAATTTAGCCTTTGTTTATCTGGTTGGCGCAGAATGGTCTGTTTTCTTGATTGACTGAAACGTTTCATAAAGGGCATTTTTTATCTATGCCATTGGGAAAGGTCTTGACAGTTGCAGGGTTTCGTAAGGTTGATGCTGCACACACATCACCTCGCTCTCTCTCTCTCTCTCTCTCTCTCTCTCTCTCTCTCTCTCTCTCTCTCGTCTGTTATCTCTTTCTCTCTCCAGCCCAGAGGAAAGGCAGACTGTTGATAAATAAATGTATTTCGATCTTACTCAGCATCATCATCATATGTGTGTGTCTGTGCAGCAGCATTGGTGCGCTAAGCAAAGAGAGCCTGGCCAATAGCGATGTAACACACTGGAAAAACCTCGAGGAGGATGTAACCGCGAGTGTCTTCATGTTAGACAATTACTTCAACATTTATAGGCTAATACACAGTGGCCGTTATTATCCAAATGGAATATCCTTTGGCATATAGGCTACTGATAATATAGGCAGGCCTCCCTTTTGAGATAGGCTACCTGCATAAATAATCTTTTAAAATGTCCCAAATCTATTCGCTTTTAAACACATATTGTGTCTTGATGATTGTAAAGCATTCGATAGAACGTTTTTCTGCTCGCCTAAAGCGCTTGGACCGCTCCATAGAGAATCTCATCTCGCTATAGCTGTTACCACTTTGCCTAGGCTACATACAGCCGCTGTGATTATAGAAGTGCCTCCTCTCCTTGTTAGAGAAGCAACGCTCCAATCTACCTCTGTGAAGCCTTAAAGTCCGCGTGATATAGTCAAATACGTGTGCGCGCGCTCACGTTGTTGCTGAGAGACAAGGTGTGGAGTCGGTTGGTTAGAGGAGAGAGGGGTGTAAAGGGAGGGGGTTAACGGAGTGGCCTTTCCTCGATGACTGACACGACCCCTCTCTCTCAAAGGCCATGCAGAAATAAATGCATCAAATTTGAACGCAAATGAATTTTTGGTGGTATTTCAGAGTACGAAATTCAGAAATTGGAATGTGTCTTTTCTCTGCAATATTGAATTCAGGATGGTTCGACACCATCACACACATGGCGAGGAATATCATTTTACTCCATCTACAACACAGCGCGCATTCTCAGCTAGTGTGTATTTATTTGTTCCATGGCTACCATCCCCCCTCCTCCT
>NC_036872.1:3851853-3876853 GCF_002910315.2 Salvelinus sp. IW2-2015
TTACAGCAATACGGCGGTTGGAGCGCACTGATCTTGCCGCTCTATGGGCTGGAGAGCAGGAACACACTACTTCTGAAAATCATTAGGCTAACCTCGCGTAACATGAACATTATTGATTTTGTTTTTAACTATAGCCTATATTTTATGCGGTAGCCTATTTGACACACATAGCTGCCTTCTCCTTGGAGATGCCATGCACGCTCGTGCACGTGTCTACAACAGGTTAATCGCGTTTTGTGTTGTTTTAGCAGGAAACGACTCTTAGGTTCATTGTTCATATAATAAATAATTGGACTGCATGAAGCCATAAGGGATATATCTGATTTCTGTATGAAATTAATTGACACTCTTCTCCGGATCATTTTTCTGAGAAGAGCATACTTCATCACACGAGAGGTCGAGAATGTAGGCCCACACACACACACACACACACACACAACACACCACACACACACACACACACAACACACACACCAACACTTCCACACACACCACACACACACACACACACACACACACACACACACACACACACACACACACACACACACCTGGATTGAGGACCTGGAATAGAATGTCATAAAAACCTAATGATGGGACACTTCTGCAATTACAAAAGAAGAAAAAGAGTAGTTTATATGCGCAAATGTTTTTATAATTATTATCAATGTGTAGCAGCCTATATGCATGACAGCGACGTCCACTTGAATATTTCGTACACCTTACTTTTAAACTAGGATGCTATTTCTTAATTCCCTTGCAATTTGATATTAGCGCCCACATCTCTCGACGAAAGTTATGACACATTGTGGTATATGCAGAAAAAAGCAACAGCAACTGATTGTGCTATGTCTCTGACATGTCTCTCACATAGCCTATAGGCATATATTTATCACCGTAAACGTCGACTAAGACCAAATATTCCACTTGAACATCAGGATATATTGAAAGTAGACTATGAGAGAAAATAATGATTCAAAATATACTTATAATAACATACTCTGGCATTTATAATATTTCTAATTATGTAAAATATCCTTTCCATCAAAAAGGTCCGTCTCTGTAGATATTCGCATGCTTATAAATTGAACTAAGACACTATAGTCTTTGTCTCCATTTTAGATGACATCTCTGCTGGACTATAAGATTTGATGGCCATACTAATCATGGTTATTACATAGCCTAATGATTATTAAGAAGATCTCCATTATGACGATGATATGTTATTGCTAGGCCTACCACTATATCATTATTAGCAGTGCGGGGACTACATTTAAACTAGTGGTATTAGTGATAGTGTTAGGATACGGGAGATGACCTTGGATCGCCATATTTGTTGGTGTTCGAAGTAATGGCAGTGGAGATTAAAGATGACATGGAATAGTGAGGGTGGGGACGAGCCTTTGTTGACTTGTGAGCGTGGTCATTTACACCGGTCCTCCGGTGTAGCCTACTAGTCATGCACTCAGTGGCTTGGCGAGAGCGCATGACAACACAGCTCACTGGCCCTCGGTAGCCTATCCCGCCACAGCCTACATTTGAGACATTTCAATTGATTCGAAAGTACATCCGACAGAAGATGTATTGTGTGCTTGTGGTATAGTGGTATAGTGGAGTAAAACACCGTTACGGGTCTTGCGGATGTTGTTATCGATTTTGTCAAGTTGATAGTCGCCACCTCTTCCTCGGCCAGTTTGACATACGTTCCTAAACATTTAGCTTGAACACCGATGACAGGATTGGTTTATTTAGGATCTTGACCCTTCGAGGTTCATTCCCATTCGAGCCTCTATTAAAATGAACATTGCCTTGTTCTAATTAATCGATTCGTTCATTTATTCATAATTTACGAAAATACACGGACTATTTCAGGGTGGTTTATTGATGTCAAGCATCAATCGTGAATAGAGAGCAGTATACTGCTGAATGAAGGCAATGCAGGATGCAATGTCTCCGCGGTGCTGCTATACGCGGCTTTGTTATGGTGCTCTCGTGCATCAGTGTTCGTGCAGTGGAGTGCATGGAGGCTGTCTCCGGCTGTTTGTTTCTACTTTTGTTTGCTAGATGGCGCTCTGCGTACTGGGACCCTAAGACCAAGGAACCACACGAAACTCCTTCTGTCCACGCTCAGCCTCAACCCACAGTCCACCGCATTCTCTCTCTGCAGCTTTCCTGAAGCGACTTTCCGGGGCTGTAAATTATCCTAATTTAATTTCGCTGGTGTGTGTATACGAGAGCAAAGTTTTTTTAATTGTTTAATGTGTCAGAGGGGTTTTGTATTATTATCAAATCAGATTGATTAAACACAGCAGCCAAATTAGAGTAGGCTACTAATGCATGTTTTTTTTATTTTAATATAAACTGATAATAAGACATTTGTTTTGCTTATTGTGCCTTGCTTATACATCCTAAGCCTAATAAGCTCATTAGGTTTAATCTTATTTTATTTTAAGTCTCCAGAAATTTTAGATTGCATACTCCAAAATGAATTGTAGGCTTAACATTGTTCAAAATTAACTGTGATGGTAATTATTTCAACAGCTCAAATTCGTGTATAGTGTTAAATGCACTGCTATAGCTAGCATATATCAACGAGCATTTTTGTAATATATATATATAAATATAATTTAGAACCACAGTTTTCAACAATGCTTTAAAAACAAAGCCTAATTCCACGAAACACGGCCATTTCAACACATTGTATCCATCCATATATCCTGTGCAATAGCCTATGGCTTTTTCATGTTGTAATATTTCAACCTTTCGAGAAAAATATAAATATGCATTTTTTTTTAAAGCGCTTTGCAATTGAGGGGAAAGGTGCATTCTTTTCTGTGAGTGTCCCACTCTCTGTCAAGATATAGCCCACTGCTGCAGTTAAACTTTCACTAAATAGTGTCGTGTCCATGTCTGACGTTGATGAATGTGCTGGAGACTTAGAGAAGCTTTTACAGCTGTATTAAAAGCAGGATCCTAGACCAAGGCACTGGCGATCAGGTGCAGAGGCCGCCACCACGCTAGATGACAAAGAAACACGTTAGAGAGACCCAAAGAACAGGCATATGTCCTGTTATGAATAAATACTGCCCACTTGTAATGTTTATATTTCTTTTACAGGATTTCATGATTTGTAATAATGACTGGCCCATGGTAAGGGAAAATGCGTTTTGTATGCAGTTTCAAACCGCTCATATATTGACATGTATTTCTAGATTCTATTTCCCCTGTTGGTTTGGGTATAGGATTCAAATGCAATTGCAAAACACGTTTTCAATGGACCGTGTTGATTATGACATTGAACTTTTAGGCACTAGATTAGTCTAATGGGAGTGGAAAACTACGATAATAGTGTCTCTTTGTTTTCATTCACGGCCCAGAAATATTTGATGTCCAGCGCCATGCATGAGGCTATGTTGTGCAGGCGTGACAAAGAATGGTGGTCGTTATTGTGAAAGTAATCTTTCAGCAGGGATTGAGCTGTATTGTCCGCTAGTTCACGTCACCCCCTGTTGGATCCTGGGTGGTATCTCACCGCAGGTGTGCGTGTTCTTCGACCCTCCACCTGGAGCAAAAGAGCTGCATCAAAAGACCCACATCTAGCACGGCTAGAACTAAGAACCAGAACTTATCTATAGGTGTATTTACATTAGTAGCAGAGGCTTGGCCAACACATTGAAGTCTACATTAAGAAAGAACGCATTTCAATTACTTTTTGTAGAACGGCCATGGATTCATCCTGCGTTTGAGTGTTTAAATAAGGCTCTCGGTATTTGTTTTTCACTACTTAACAAGACACGATCTTACATATGCAAATACAATGAAATAGCACACAGATCCCGCAGTCAAAGGGCGGCATAAAGGTGGAATATTGCATATGGCAAAGCTTTTTACCGACCTCAAAGACATTTATCAGAGAATATCAATTCGTTCTCACCGAAATGACAGACGTTTCACCTTTTTTTAAAAATTGTTTCTTTATTTCACAAGGTAAACCCCAAAACTCAGAAGTGCTTTCAATTTTTGAAAAAAAACGATGCTTTAATTTGGTCAAAGTGAATATGTCTTTTCAGTTATTAGACCACCCAACCAAGACGTCTTTTCTTTCTTCACTCTTTTACCTTTCTCTCTTTAAAAAAAAAAAAGCCTAATCGAATTACCCGCATTTTTAAACGGACATGGGTGGATTTGGGAGTATAAGAGCAGTCAGTTGGACTATTTTCCTCAAATAAGACAGTGAATACATCGGTTTGTCATAGTTTCGTTAAGTAGAAAACAAGATATTTCACCGCCACAGTGGGATTTTAACGAATTAAATTATTTCACTGCTAGCCTGTGATAATAATTAAAAAAAAGGTATGGGATTGAAGAGCAAGCACAAAGCCGCACGCACGCACGCCTGCTTGTTAAGTAGGCATAACTTGCTGTCAGACTAGTTAGCAGTGTTCTGATATGGACGGTGGCTCCAGAGGCTCATCTCTTGGGGTTTTAATTAACAAGCTGTCTCAAAGCTGTAGAGCTCGATCAAACAGCCTCTCTCTCTCCACCAGCAAATCCGCCTTCCGTCAGCGCCTTCGGTTCCCTCTCCAACTATAGACATGAGCCACACCGACTCTCACTTCAACTGTTTCCTCACATGTGCGCCTGACATGGGTGTGGGGAGCTTCAATGTCTTTCTGTATACACATCTGTACATTGTGTGAGCATGAATGTAGACTATGTACACGTATGTCTGTGTCTATGCATATACTGTATGTAGGCTACATATAACATGTCACTGAGTCCAGGCATAAGCGGCATAAGCGGTCGCTTAGGGAATTTACAAGGTGCAAATTCATTTTGTTGTTGTTGTGCATCAGCAGATTTTCTCTCGTTTTGTCAGTCACTGACAGTCACTCACTTAACCATGTCAGCTAACAATTTTTGGATTGATAAGTTAGTCTAGCCAGTTATCTAAACTTGTAGTCATCATGGCCGACTACCAACCAGGATGCAGGGCATGTGCCCAGGGGCCCAGACCTCCAGAGAGCCCCATTGATTTTGTTCGTCACTCTCACTCAGATATCATTAACATGGCATAAGTCATGGCAAAACGTGTAGGATTTCAGGAAATGTGCTTTAAAATGGCAAAAATGTATCTCCAACCCATGGAAAAAATGTGTAGAACTGCAGAAAACCTGCTTTAAAACTGAAACATTTTCTCTATTCCACATGGCAAACTTTCTAGAAATGCAGGAAATAAACTTTCAAATCTACATTTTTCTCTCTGCTGTCAAGAGGGAGGCCACTAAAAAAATGGTCCAGCTTGGGCAAATCTCGTTTAGGGCCCCCAAAAGGCAAGAGCCGTGTAACATGTGAATATATGTATATATGGACGGAGTGTGTGTGTGTGTGTGTGCGTGCGTGTGTGTGCTATTTTGGCTTGGTAGGCGATTTCAATTGACTGATGAGGAACATATTTTGAATGCATGAGTTTCAGACTTTTAAGGAGAATCTCACCATTCTATACTGATTATGGTCTCTCTCTTTTTGCTGATGGATAACATATTTACATAGTTAGAAAGGCTTTCACACACTGTCTCCATTCAGGCACAATACCCCTTTAAGGACAAGGCATGAGGAAGTGTATAGTTTTCTCAGCAGATACTGGGCCGTACTGACAGTAGCGAGAGCATGATTGAGGGGCTGTATGATCAGGTTTGAGGAAAAAAATAACCAATTCCCTCTCTGTCTTGCGAACTTGGTGTTGGTCTCCCGTTCTGTCCCAGGCGGGGGTAATTTGATAGCAAGGTCAAGAACGAGCGTTCTTCATGCACGTTTCTATGAGAGGATAGCTGGATGCTAGCATCAAATTAGAGAGGAGAAGTTTCAAATCGATGCCGCGCCGTGAGCGTCTGGAGAGAGCCAACAGTTGGAGTTACATGCTTAACACGTCCCGTCTGACAGGTCAACATCTCGGTACCAAAACACACACACACCCGATAGCCTATACGGTGGGTTACTACATCCGCATTGTGTACGCTAGATTGCAACCATTCCAGCAGGTTCGATGTTAATTGCAGTGAGGTGTGTTGGATTCTGTATTGTTTTTCATGATTTATTTGAGTATGTGATTGTAATGGACATAGACATGAACCATGAGACATGAAATAATAATATGTAATATACTTTATTTTTATTTTTATATGATTATATTGAAAGAGGAAGAATTAGTAATGTTGCATGTAGCACAGATATATAGTTTATTTGGCAAACGTAATAGCAACCAGCTGATTAAGTTATGTAAAAAAATAAAAATAACAGCCACAAACAACATGCTTTTCATGTCGTTGAGATCAAAGGATGTTCTGTCTTTGCTATACGACTCTTTAAAAAAAAAAATCTGATACATTACATAGATTGCTATTATTCAGATGAAACATGTTTTAATATAAACAGTAGGATCCCATTATAGTTTATTATATGCGTTAATTGCAAGATGTTTTCACAAATTAATCTCCACTGCATTTTTTAAAATGAATCCTAACCTATATCGTTTTTTTATATGATTTTGTTATTAGATGGAAGTTTTTTTTGGAACAACAAAACTTCAACACATACTAGCTATAAATGTCGGCTATTATTAGCCTTGAATTCTTCAACTTTTGCACTGATCCGTCTTTTGAATAAAACCGTCTCATCGAAATAACATTGCTAAAATATTAAACCAAATAATCAATAAAGACCTTGTATAAGTATACAACGTAGGCCTATTTAAAACGTACTTTTGATTGTGTTCTACTTCATTTACTATTTTTCAATAGCCATTTAAAATATCGCATGATTACTATCCTTAAAGCCTGTAGCGACAATTATTCGATTATCAAAAGGAATATGAACGAATGCAATCAAATTCACTGAACATTCAAAGTATTTCTGTTGCTTAGTAATAGCGCCCGGGCTAACTTTCACGGAGACAAGGCGTTTGGAATCAAACTCCGATAACTTGGTGGATGTCCAAACGAAAATGTGCTTCTGCATGATTTAGACTCTTTGAATGTCTCAGTATGGGTGAGTTGAGAAAGTAGCTCAGGTAACGCACGTTTCGATGGTAGGAGGGATGACTGTTTATGGAGACGCTGCCAGCCTGTCACTGTTATTCTGACAGGTTTGCTTTAGGGATAAACAGTAGCCTAAGAAAGTGCAGTTAGTTGCTCTGTTGTTGACTTCACAGACTGTATTAAAAGTATCCCACCCACCAGAGCGCACATACACACAACTCCTTTCAGGCGTTCCTCCCCGCCATCACAACTCACCCCCTGTCCTGTCAACTATTCCGTCAAAACCCCGCTTTTCATCGTCCCTGCTGACTCAGGTAACAAACACAATAACGACTTAAGCGCCGACAAGAAGAAAGCTAGTCAACTGGATGGAGAGATTATGGACAGTGGCAGGGAGAGAGAGACGCTTGTCAGACAGGGAGAAAAATGGCTGATAAAGAAATGACATGGGAGAGGAACAAAGTAGTCCCATCCAAAAGGGAGAAAGTGAGCGGCATCAAAGAGCGCTCTAGAAGGTGCCTGCAATGCCTTTAATAGCGTCAGTGTAATAAGTACCAAGGAGATTCCAATTGGGCCCAATTTAACCAGGGGGCTCTAAACCATGAAATGTACTTAAAAAACACACCTGCCAATCCGGCCAGTCACCCCCCCCCCCCCACAGCCCCTCTCCACCTTGTTGCCTGTCAGGGTTTTAAAGCGAGGCCCGTCTGACGGCCACCTATGCGGCCTAGCTCATTTGAGTTCATTGGTTGGCAATAACTTAATTTACAGCTTCAGCTTTTTGGGCGTCCGTAATGAGGATGCGCGCTGGAGCCGATGATGACTGCTTGGGAGTAATAACTCGTCTCTTACTCTGGTGGGGGGGGTGGGGGGGGGGGTGGCCAACCTCTCCGACTCAGCCTACCGGTATGTTTAGCCTCGGAGGGTTGTGTCCAGCTGATGAAACGAATATATAATGTCTGATTTAATATAACGTTGCAATATTTTTTTTGTATACGTATAAAGCCAAAAGTGACGAACAGGAGCCAGCGGGTTCCCTTACGGGCCGTCCTTCGTCTCTCACGTCAATCTCACTTCCCCTCCTGTAGCCATCGATTAGAGGACTTTGAGGATTTTAGGAACTACCTGAGGTTAAGTTTTGTTCGGAAGGAGATGCCTCTTGTTGTGCTTGTGCACATAGATATAGACTTAGCAACATCTTGTATTGTTAAATGATTGTTGGTTATGAAGTTGAAAAACACCTGCATTTCCCTTTATATCATCCAAAAGAGAGGAAGTTGATGCATACGTTTGTGGTTTGATTGGACTTCATCATAGCACACAATAACACAAACAATTATATATAAATTCAGATAAACAGTAAGACCAACGTTTTTTTGTTGGAAGTGGTAAGAAAAGGTAAGAAAAGAACAATAGGAAAAGCGTAAATACACAATCCTGGGAGATAACACGTACAACTTTTCACCAGTGCGGTTGCAGAATTTGAAATGGTGTTGAAGTTCAGTCATATTTGATCACTCTCGGAAAAAAAGTTCCAAAAATATGATATCGCTTGCTTAAAGGCTCCCCTATATAAGACCTCAAATGAAGCCCTTTCATCAAAAAAAAAAAAAGGGTCACTTGGATTTCAATATAGAGCCTTTAGGGGTGCCATACATGACGCATGCGATAAAACCCTTTTTGGTTCTTTAAAAAACTTTTTTTTCTCTAAGAGTATATCTAATTAATTCCCTTACAGCACACAACACTGAATAACCAGTAGGCCTACATTTTCGTTTCACGTGTCGATATCATCTGATTATTATTGTTGATTATCATAGGCAATCATCACTATTATTATTTCTATTGCGTCTATTCATGTTATTACCACGTTACTACTACGCTTAAACTAACCGGAAACCATTGGTATCGTAATAGTTAGGCTAACTACTCAACAACACATTCTGTTCACTAATAATTATGTCGGTAAACGAATTAAATGGCACAATGTCCTCAAGAAGACATAATAATGATGATAATAATAACGAAAATGCCAGGGCATGGTTAAACAAATAGCCTTATTGCGTTTAAGATTAATAGCAGGTTCATATCCGTTTAGTGGTTGTCTATAACTGACAGATTCGTTTCAAGTGATATTAAACTATACTGAACTATAAAACTTGTACATGTTGTGACTCTTACAAGTTTTTCAAAGAAACTACATCTGCCCCTTACTTCCATATCGAATGAATATGGCATTTAAATAATACAAATATGCAAACTCATTAAATAGTATAATAGGCCTAATGTTTTAGGCAATTTAATTGTTGTTAATGTTTCAATGTTTATTTTTTTCCCTTTGGATTAGACTATTAGCCTGTAAAATGTAAGTATAATTCATCCACATTGCAGCAGTATACATTTTTCAACTCTGTTAGATCAAACATAGGTTGTACCTTTCAGACAACATTGTTAAATGGTAACTGCCTTTTTATCAATAATACATTCCTAAAATTAACTATTAACTTAAGTTATGTAGTAAAATGTTGCCCATTTAATTTCCTACATAATTCCCTGTGAACAGTGCATTTGAGTGGAGTGGATTTTTCTAACTTAGAATTCTATCATGTGAATTTTGTTTTCCAAGTCAATTGGTTCAGAAATCCCTTGAGTCATTTTTGATAGAGTGAAGTTGTTTGAAGGACCAACATTCCCTCTTATTTGCTCGTTATTTGTTCCTTATTTCACAAGACAAACGGTGTAGTTGAAATAGGTCGTACAAAACTCCTGCACAACTACAATACTGAATTTCCACATGAGTTAACACAACGTTACATCACAACTCATAAGAACAGCCCATTACAGGCCCACTTCAAAACGTCACATTGACTGTCATTCATATATCATATCGAAATTAGCCATTTCCTCCAATGGTGGGCTCTTAAGCACTAAACTAATTTACTCTTTACCTTACTTGGTCTCTATACTCGAATAATATACAGTGCCATCACGTCATTTGTAGAAGAGTATCATCTTTAAACTCGAAGCCCATTCTTCAAATGTATTCCATTTCAGAGGCGGGCTTTTACTAGTGGAGTCTTTACGACCCGAGACTATCAGGGGGGGTGTAATTGAGGGGGCGGTAAGGGTAGGCTATAGAGTAGCGGCCGCCTGAAAGCTAGGCTACTAATAAAGCCAAAATGGACTGCACACCGTAAAACGGCTCTGCCTGCCAACAGCTGGACACAATAGGTGTATTATAGGCCAGGCTCATCAAAACACACCGCACACAGAGGCTATATAGTGACTATGGTTATGTCACATTGTCAGATTATCAGACAGGTGAGGCCCAATTAATCGGAACGTGAAGCCACTGTCCGTGTGTGCGTCCGTGTGTGTGTAGCTGTTTGTCACAGGGATGTAGGCACGGCTATGTTTGACCAAGGATTCTTGAGAACCGGCTTCTTGAATTTTGGGAGCTCTAGTTTAGGCCTACCTCCCTACTTCACGTCCATGTAGCCAGGACTATACCGCCTGCCTGGCTTTCTCTCAGCTGGATAGAAACACCTGTCGATGTTTTGAACAGCCAGATTGGGAACAAGGTCTACATTGTATCTAATGAGAAGTATCCTCTCGCGTAGGCAACGTGCCACTTCCAGCGCCAAGTAAAACAATAATTGGGTTTCTTAACTGTTAATAACACTCTGTTTGTGCGGTAAAATGCATGTTAAGGAGGTATCTTAATGATTCCCTTGAGTCTGATGTCTTTGGTCTCCAGTATAACTCTTTGACCGGGCTAGTTCTGTTTCAGTGCACAAATAGCTTTGCTGGGTAGAGAGGGTTAGTGATTGAAATGAGGTGGCTTCCACTGGATTCATGGTTTGGTCAGTCAATGAATATGTAATACCCAATACCGGGTAGTGCTTTCTTGGGTAGACCTATTTTGGAAAATACACAGTATACTCTGGGGGGGGGGGGGGGGGGGGGGGGGGGGGACGACGACAAACTTGAATACACCTCAAGCTTAAACTACACATTCCTCTTCCGTCAATAGATGAAAAACGATTTGCTCTCCTACTTAGAGAGAGAGAGAGAGATACACTCTTGAATGGATGTTAAGATAGTTTTTTAGTAGGCTATACACGATAAAACATTGATTGTTGCAGTTTGTTGACCCGTACAATTTGGGGGTTAGTTTTCTCTTCATAGCGGAGCATATAATTATGCAAATAGAGATCCGACAGTGATCTGGAGTGCTCAAGGTGCCGGTGAGGGTGACGTTCCAACTTTGCTTAATGCTGTCTCGTCCTTCTTTGGAAATAGTTCATATTTAGCAGTGCTGGCGAGCGTGGAAGGGGATGATGAGAGTAAGCGTGACATTCTGAGTCTCCTGGAAAATGTATAATATCATTTTGGGATCCCATTGCCATTGGCATGAGACCATGCAGGCGTTTGAAGTTTCAAGAGCGAAGACATTCTAGTAGCCGACGCGAGGGAATGATCACGTGGTCACGAATATGTAGGCCTAGGTCCTGCATACTTCAAATAATTCAACAGGAGTGGAAACTGGAGTTCAATTGAATGTTGTTAAGTGTGACATGACTGATAAAAACGACACAATTAGTGTAGGCAGATATTTCTGACGCTTGCTAATCAGAGTTAAGTTAAACTTGTTCCCCGTGTGCAAATGTATCTTCCTTATGGTGAATAGAAATACTGTAACATGGGGCTAAATTGATTTAAAACGCTCTATTTGAGCATTGGTGGTAAACTCTAGCGCCTGATAATAGAAACAAATCTTTGAAAAGTTTTAAGGCTACCATGTTATTATGTGTCAACCCTCGCCTATACTTGCCTATTGCATTTGAGTGTGTTTAAGACATTTTACGTGTCAGAGAAGTCAGACCAACTCTCAATGATGGGTGATTGAATGTTTTATTTTTAATTTTTATGAGGGACCTGACTTGGTGTGAGGGATCTCAGCTGGTTCCACCCGCTCGCACTTGTTGTTCGACGGTTAATGGAAAGATTTCTAAAGATTTATTGAGGGGGCGTTTAATGACCTTATCGGGTTTCACCATTGAAAACAAATGATCCTGTAAAAGGTGCTGGCATTACAGCTCTCTTTGCAAAGATGAATCGCCATTTGAGGAGTTTTAATTGATATTTAACCGTTTTCATCTTTCTTTCTTTTTTAAGCGAGTTTAACCGGTTGTAACTGGAGATTGTAGAGCATATTTTTATCCGCTGGAGGTGCAGGCCAATAAACCGTATGCAGTCTAAAACTTGAAACCAAAAAGCTTAACTTAATATGGATAAGGCATGTTTTTTTTGCAGTTCTATCTGCGCTCTTTGAAGCAGGACCCGATAAAGAGAACTGTTAGGCCTAATACTAAAACAAATCATTAAACTAGATTTAAGAAGGCATTTAACGTTGGTTAACGCTAGTCCAATTGTTGAGGACTGGGCTCCTCTGTCTTGAGTGATGGATCGTCTTCCTCGGTAATGTTTCATAGCTGTTATGTGAGATGATGACTCTGATCCTTTTTTCTCGCAGCTCAACTACCCCGCGCACTTTGCAGTGAAGGCAAGCGAGCCGATGTGGCAGCGCATCAGGCTCTATCTAGATAGGTACCAATAACATTCTCTCAACTTTTTCTCAGCGTTACACTTTCTATAATTTCCCCTCTTGAGTAAGCCTGCCCCTATGACCTGGGTAGCATACCCTACGATCATGTTATGTGTGGTAAAGCAAACGAACTATTCTATCGTTGAACTATGTAGACCTAATCGATGGGTTACCGCTCCGATGGCTTATGTTTGTTTCTAAATTAATTTATAACAATAGCCTAAATGAAGAACAAATACTGCAGGCTAATTGATTGACCACGGCAGGCGTATTAGAATAAGCAGTGGTCGAAATACAACAAGCTCTCAGTCTCACGTCAGAATTAGACATTCATCCGTGTTCCTCCAACATTACATTTTGAAGTTGATCCAAATGTCAAAGTGTTTAAGGTTAAGTTAGGTATTAACTCCGATATCTTAAGGTTAGGCATTAACTCTGAATGGTTAAGGTAATTATTAAGGTTTGGGATAGGCTTAAAACGAAAATTAAATTAAAAAAAAAACTTTCTATCGCTGTCATTAGGCAACCTTTTGCAACCGAAACCTACTTGAAGATACTGCTCACTGTTGCCCCTAGTGGCCGGTTCCCACGTCATCTCCCGATGACCTCAGACGTGGATGGACATCTAATACTGACTTGTATCACCAGTGACCTGGCTGCTATATACATATAAATTAGGCTATTTGAAACAAATACCCATATGCCATGTGTTCGTTGTAAACTCCATAAACACTACCACTTCTTAATTCAATTTCAGCAACTGACAAAAATGTTTTAATACATGGGAATGGTGCATGGGAAACACATGATTGAAGGGATAGTTGCAGGAAAAATGCTAATATTGGTACCATGTCTTGAATGGGATTTGTGACACAAATGCTAAAACGTTAGCATGTGGAAACAGTGCCAGGGAAACTAAACCAAAGCATGGATGGCAGTCATACCTTGTCCATAGACTGCTTACAGGGTAAGGAAACCAACGTGTCATTTTGTAATTTGGGTAAACTCTCTCTTGAAGGTGGATGATTGGAGTGTACTTAACATAACACAATGGACATTTTAATACCAACAGCCATAATGTATCTGATTGGAGAATGATTTGAACCAAAACGTTTTTCAAATGCTATATTTAAAGGGAAACTTCACAATTGTTCAACTTCACATTGATATTCAGCACCACCCCAACATCAACATATGTGAAAATACTGCATTTCTATGTTTTGTAGTAAAAACAATTGAGGAAGTGTTTCCAATGACATCAGTGTGCATCTTGTGATTTGGACCAATTGCGAGTTGACATTGCCTACTACTTGCCTACTAATTGTCTAATTGTCCAATGACATTGGAAACATCTTGATCTTTATTTACTACAAAACACAGAAACACGCCATTTTCACGTATGTTGATGTTGTGGTGGGTGCTGGAGATGATCAATAGGAATTTGAAAAATGGTGAAGTTTCCCTTTAGTCAAATCACAAAGCATGAATGTCCTTCGATAGATGACCCTTTTGATCAATAAAACATACAAACAATCTGAAAGAATAATATATTCAAGAGTATTTGTTCAAATCAGTCACAATTTACATATCAACTGTGCTTTAGATTTGGTGCTATGGCTGCATGCAGTACTTTTGATCCATTCACATATGTCTTGTTGGACTTTTGGTTGATCCAACAATATGGTGCCTTCTGAGTAGTGTAACTTGGTGACTAAAAAAACCTTTTATTTCACCAAATTTTTATATTCTGTCACAAAGAGCACATGTTCAACTGAATGAAAAACACATTTTCCCCATCTCAAGAGCAAAAAATATATAACTATATTAAGTGCATCTTAAGTGCCAAATAAAGTAACAGGGTTGATGACTTTTTAAATCAGCCATGAATCAACCCCCATGTGATAGGGGGAATGGAGGCTTGTTGTATACAAAAGGGAGGAGCAATTGAACGCAAGCTTCACAAAAATGTTTTAATTGTTAAAACATTTATATCCCGTCTATCTATGGGTAACAGGGTTGATGTCTTATGCTCAATTTCACACCACCAAACACCAGAAAACGGTCAAAAAACAGTAGAACCAGCTCTCCCGCTTTTATACTAGGATTTGACAATTAGATGTTCAATGTCTCTTTTGACATTAGAAATCAGATCAATTGAATGTTCCACGTGGTCTATATTAAAGGGCACTTCATTTAATATAACAGGCTTTTAAAATTCAACACGCGTGCACAATTTCTACTTAAAATATCAAAAGGGATGCAAAAGGCACTCATTTCGTGGAACGAGCCCTTTATTACAAACATCGAGTGAACATAGGGTGTTGTATATTCCTGAGGCAGCAATATACACATAATGAAGTAAAATAGCAACTGTTTATTCTTTCACGCAAAGGGAACACACATGAACAACAGCATCCTGAAATGAAACTTCTCCACCAGTCCGCATATTCCCAAATCAAACAACAAGTTAACTTCATGAGTGACATCCAAAGAGACATTTAATACAATTAGATGAAAATTACAACAGCTCACACACTGCTTCCCTCATCACTGACAAAAGCAATGATGTGTTTAATAACCTACAAAAGCCTCAAAATATCACCCAGTGGCTGTTATTTACACAGAATAAAAAATAAAGTATAATATATTCCAATATATTTCTTAACACTCCTTATAAATACCTCGCCTGAAGCTGTGGAAAGGTAAAACATGTCTGGATAGACAGTGGCTGTGTTGAGAAGTGTATTCATGTATCAGTGGCTTACTGTCTCCTGGTGATACAAATATCTGGGCATATTAGAAGGATATTCCATTCATCTTTGAGTGATTTCTAACTTACACGTCGTGGAAATATTTAAAAAATCTTGTTTATGTCCCTGATTGAGATTATGCGAGGCTGACCCACGCAGGGCTCTCCTCTTTGTCACTTTTACGTTTGCACTCGAAGGCAAGTGTTTGGAAAATACATTCCTCCCAACATCTGAAGACACATCATCTAGGCTTAGGATAATATTGAAATCTTGGGATTTCCCGACACGTGCAAGGGGATGTATTGAAGTTTTTATGACTGTGTTACTGACTTCTTGTTTCTGTTAAAATTAGATATCCCTGAAACTCATTTTGATGCTGGGCTTTGTAAGTGATTTAAAATCTGCTCAGTTTCTTGAATTCTCAAATCTAGGACAGGGGTTATGGTCGGTTTATTTATTTCATCAAATTAAATCCTCTGGGGACATCAATTTCATGGATATCAAACAGAAAAAAAGGGTACAGTAAAAAAAAAGAAGAAAAAAAGAAGACATTTTTACAAATTACAAAATCATAGACAATCTACCTCATTGTCAACATTTATGACTCTGGGACTTCATTTGGTCCGGTACAAAATCGAATTAGAGTGCATAAAAATCCAATGAAACATTGAGCGAAAGTAAGATACAAAACACCACCAGTATATCAGCTGTCATAAACATTGCAGTGCAACTCCCCAAAGTACGATCGTATAAATAGATCCTAATTTGACAGAAAATGTAACTATCGTTTTAATAAGTGTGTGTGTGTGTGTGTTTGGAGATGGTAAGGCAAAGGGATGGACGTGACTACGGAGCCATAAAAACAACACACTCACTTTACATTTAAAATGATCTCATGTTAATGGAGAATGTTTACTCTAGTTAAAACCATCGTTTTGTGGTGACGGGTAGGAGGTTGGGTTGAGGGAGGGAGATATGCCAAGTGTATGAGTGGTGTGGGATGAGGAGGACTGTGTGGGTATGGGGCGGGCTCTAGGACCTCGGGGAGTGGTGGGGAGGGCTGCCGGGGTATTAGCTCAGTTCAGGGCGATGTCAGGACAATTAGAGGTATACCACGGCGCACTGTGCACAGCGCCTGTCAGCCTTAATCTCAGCCACTGCAACCACTGCTCCGTGGCCCGGACCACAGCCGAGCCACAGCCCACGGGAAACGCAAACACTCAGCCCATATTGTTTTGACAGTTGCGCTCATCTAGAAATAATGCAAAACGCTATTGCTATGTATACACCATCACCCTGCACTCTGCCGGTAAAACAATACATGTGCGAGCCGGGTGATAGATTCAGCCACAAGAGAGAGAGATCACACAGAGATGAGGGAGGGAAGGAAGGAGGGAAAGATGGAGAGGGAAGACGGAGAGGATTTGGCACCTCCTCCACCCCTCTGTGTTTCCCTCCTGTCGGTGTCGTTCTATAAGTCGTTGTGGTTGTGGTCCGGTTTGGTTCTGTGGGAGCTGCGTGTAGTGACCGCGTTGGAGGTCTCCTCCTCCTCCCCAGTCTGTAAAGCCTCACCGAAGAACTGGAAAATGGAGTTGAAACTCCTCCACGACGTCAGCTCGTGTCGCTCTGTACCTGCACAACGCGCACACACACACACACACACACACACACACACACACACACACACACACACACACACACACACACACACACACACACACACACACACACACACACACACACACACACACACACACACACACACACACACACACACACACACACAGCACAAAGAGACAGTGTTAACTTAACAGTCCACTGTGTGACCATAGAGAGGATAATCAAATAATGAAAACTAACATACACCATACACCACAGTTACATCACACACACCTAATGGGTTACAGATAAATCATGTTGTTAACAGAGCATGTAAATCCCCTCCTCTACACCTGGAGAGCTTATTGTGTGTCCACTTTCAAGCAAAATGCTTATAGGACATTACACCCATTCCAACCTTTGACCTCGCAGTCCAACGGGATAGTCTTAATATTTGATCCAACTTGATTCACGATCGTGCACACCCGATACCCTCCCGTGTCTGCCTTTTAATTGAATGGGAGTTATGCACAATGGATGCACTAAGCGAAACCAGTGGACCGTTATTCATTCATCCTCAGAGCTGCTTGAGAGAGGAAGCTGTGAGAAGGCACTAAGGCAGCCGGCGTATCAGGTGGTCCGGGTTTCCCCTCCCTTCTCCAGGTGAGCCGGTTCCCATGTTGGGGTCACAGGGAGCCTGAAATCTGGTACACACGCCTCGGGTTCCTCTCGGCTCTCCGAGGTCAGGGGATCGCTGCGTCGCTCTGAACGCTGCCACAGTGCGGCGACGGCACATCAACGCAGCTGCTCCACCGCCAGCTCCTCGGCAACCATTTACAACCAATGGCTTATGGCTTAGTTCCCTACTAGCTGGCGGGTAGGCTGCTTAGCCACATGCTGTACTGTACCGTGTTGAGAAGCAGTAACCAGAGACCATCCCAGGGAAAACGGGTCACAGAGTGATACAATGGTGTTCTATCCCCTGATATCACATATAAACAGTGAGAACTAGTCATAGCAGGGTACAGTTCTAGTTCTTCCACTGTATTAGCCCACGAATAGACTCCTAGACCATTAGGCTTATGTACCTGTTACCAATACAGCCGCACACTATCAGTTAATGGGGCCATTGTTGCTTTGTTGATGGGTCAAGGCACCAGTTAAGTGAGAGCCCTCTCCTCTCCTGTTCTCTCCTCTCCTCTACATGCACCAGGCTGGAGGGATACAATTAAAAAGCACCTTTAAGGCCCTCTCCAAATAGGGTCCTTTGATGGCTGCTGTATTGACCCCATGTTTATTAGATTGACCCCCTGGCTGGCTGTGATAATGGAGGGGATGGAGGTGGAGGGGTTGGCCAAGGCTGGGATGGTCTATGGCGCGGTCAATCTACTGGACTCTACATGGTTTACCAGGCTAGCCTATGATCGCTGCCTCAGGTCAGATTGACTAGCCTGGCAATCAGTGAGTCAATAACCCCCAGACAGACTAACAGTGTGCTGCTACCTGTGTAGGGCTCAACGCAACAACACACAACCCTGGAAAACAAAGACACAGGCCCGCTCTCACCTCGCATCTATAATTTATATCCAATCTGAAGCACAGGGATCTCTGCTCCTCCGCTTTCTTTCCTCCTCATCCCTCCATTAGAAGTGTTTTTACATCTTTCCTTTTTCTTTCCGCAGGAGCGATCGACCTCAAACCTGAGCTGAACTTCGGAACGCCGCGAACTGTTCCACCCTATCCCAGCGCCGGGGACAGTGGGAGTGCGTCTCCTTTTCGATATGCAGACGAACCGGGCCCCTCCCGTCGACCGCCGTATAAGCTCCCCCCTGTCTGCGGAAGGAGCGGCCTCCGATGTCTCCCGGCGCCCGGGCCTTGATAGCTAACAGCCTTTTACTGCCTTGGCCCACTCCAGTAACAAGTAGAGTGTGTGGAAGCTAATGGATGTTGTCAGTGGTGTGTTCTGAGCGCTGATTTAGAGGGAACCCACCAGCCAGGCTTCTCTCAGAGTTAGCCTGACCGCTGGACTACCTGGGCGAGGAGTACGAGAGGAGGAGGATAGTTAGCGCACTCACGCTACAAATCACATTTATATCCTTAAAAGATATGGAGATCGATTAAATGCCACGGTGTCGTGTGGAAAGTGAATTCTGTCCTGTAAACAGTCTGAGAGGACTCGCCTTTTTCCTCCCTCCCCCAGTTTCAGTTGTCGTCTCATACGTAAAAGTTAATTGCGCCACTGATTTCACTGCTCAGGTCACAGGGGCTCGAAATATACTGGTGGAAACTGCAAACCCCTCCCAGATTCATTCGTTTATTTATATTTTACATGACTATTCCGGGTTCATTGTGAAAAAGCAAAAAGTGTTTGTATCATTTGTACTTTTTACCCCCCAATTTTGTGATATCCAATTGGTAGTTACAGTCTTGTCCCATTGCTGCAACTCCCCTACGGACTCGGGAGACGAAGGTCGTTAACCCGGAAGCCAGCCGCACCAATGTGTTGGAGGAAACACCGGCCAACTGGCGACCAAAGTCTGCTTGCACAAGCACAATGATCTCTCTGTACTTTGCTGCGTTCATCATTCCCTCGATCCTGACTAGTTTCCCAGTCTCTGCCGCTGAAAAACATCCCCACGGATGCTGCCACCACCATGCTTCCCCGTAGGGATGGTGCCAGGGTTCATGAGTTCAATCTTGGTTTCATCAGACCAGAGAATCTTGTTTCTCATGGTCAGAGTCCTTTAGGTGCCTTTTGGCAAACTCCAAGCGGGCTGTCATGCCTTTTACTGAGGAGTCGCTTCCATCTGGCCATTCTACCATAAAGGCCTGATTGGTGGAGTGCTGCAGAGATGGTTGTCCTTCTAGAAGGTGCTCCCGTCTCCATAGAGGAATGCTGGAGATCGGGTTCTCGGTCACCTCCCTGACCAAGGCCCTTCTCCCCCCATTGCTCAGTTTCGAAGGGCGGCCAGATGTAGGAAGAGTCTTGGTGGTTCCAAACGTCTTCCATTTAAGAATGAATGAGGCCACTGTGTTCTTGGGGTCCTTCAATGCTGCTGAAATTTGTTGGTACCCTTCCCCAGACCTGTGCCTCAACACAATCCTGTCTCGGAGCTCAAAGGACAATTCCTTCCACCTCATGGTTTTTGCTCTGTCATGCACTGTCAACTATGGGAGCTTATATAGACAGGTGTGCGCCTTTCCAAATCATGTCTAATCCATTGAATTTACCACAGGTGGACTACAATCAAGTTGTAGAAACATCTCAAGAATGATCAATGGAAACAGGATGTACTATCGTTTTAAAAATATTTTATAAATGAGCAAACATTTCTAAAAACCTGTTTTTGCTTCGTCATTATGGGGTATTATGTAGATTGATGAGGATTTAAAAAAAAATGTAATCCATTGTAGAATAAGGCTGTAACGTAATTAAATATGGAAAGGGGGAAGGGGTCTGAATACTTTCCGAATGCACTTCATGTGTACTATATTAATATAATCCCCCCCAAGCCTCTCTATTGGTTGTCCTGTGTTCTTTCACCCCTCCAAGCCTCTCTATTGGTTGTCCTATGTTCTTTCACCCTCCAAGCCTCTCTATTGGTTGTGCTCTGTTCTCCTCTCTCATTACGGCCTGTGACAGACAGCGCCAACAGATGCAGTCCATTTGATCCTAGATGCTTAGCCTCCCCTGTCACAGCCACTGGATCCCTCTCAGAGTAATTGACTGACTGTTTGATCTCTATGAGACGACACGCCACACACACCACACACACACACACACACACACACACACACACACACACACACACACACACACACACACACACACACGCAGTGGTGTTATCAGTGGTGTGGGATGAAGTAAGGGAACATGACGTGTGTTTGAGAGGAAAAAGTCCTCCGTAGCTGTGGGCCATGCTTTTTTTTCCCTTCACCAGTCGCTGCATGCTGTATGTTGTCACAAGTGGTAATCTCCTGTGATAGTTGGGTATTTCAAAACAAACGGTAGGTGACTGAAGAGCCAAAGTAACGCCCCGAGTGATAGTCAGAGAGAAAGACAGAATCAAAGCACGCTGGCTATAATTAGTTTTCATCTGTGGTACATTATTTAAAGCCCCGCCACTTAATTGCTTGTGTACTAATGGCCTATTTTATGTGAATCAAACTTTTTTCATAATTCATAATTACATTGATGTGAGCATGAAGGGCCATATATCTCTGCTGCATTTATTACAGAAAACATATGCATATTCAGCCCGAGCCTGTGAGGCACCGTACATCTAATGTTTTCGGTAGTTTTGGAACAAATTGATTTCATTTTGTACATTTAAAAGCTTAATCATTTCCCTAGACATTGAAATATATTTAATATTTAATCGACCAGGACTTCACAAGATAAATACATGCAATGGTCATTACCGGAAATTAGGTTAATAGAATTTCAAACTCTTATTTAATATTCTGCAAGTCAATGTTAAACTTTTTTGTTTGTTGACAAATCTATCAAACTACGAGTATCATTTTCTTGAGTGCATTGTTATAATGCACTTATCAAAGGTCATCTAAGCTGTTTCTATCCAGTCTGGACATTGAACGTACTGACATGTAGCGAGGGGCAGCTATTCTGTAACACTATCTCACAGTGTGTTTGTGGAAACTATCTATTGCACAGATCAACGATGGGGAATCGCTATCTGTGTCCTGCTTGTTAGACGATCGGATATCCACTCCTGAAGCGGGCTGTTATTAGTTTATCTGCCGTGCGGGGTGAGTGGGGCCGCTGAGGCCACCCCGGCCATTTTGTCTGCCTGTCAGAGGGCCCCGATGTGTCACTGCCAGAGGAAGAGGTCAAACGAAGTCAAAGCAGGTGCCAGGGTCACTCAGCTCGCCTGCACAACTTTCCCCCTACTCACAGAGCACGAAAACAAGGCTACGGTCAAACAACTGTTGATTTCAATCTAAATGTGGGACTTCACCCTGCCCCCATTTCACCATTTGATTAACTCCTTCCAGACAAAGGAGACACGTTGAAGTCAGATTTAATCATGACGACATATTTGTCATTCCCTGTAACCCCACTGTGTTTAGTTTTATTTTAATCAAATCAATAGATTAATCCAATTCACATCCACACAAACAGGAGAAAAAAAAACACACACAACCGACACAATTTACAGAAACACACAGCATTTCATTAAAACAGCACTACCACTGCCATTTTAATGCGATTCAATTTTTATGATTACCGGTAAGTGGGGTCTGTCTGTTTTCTCTATCTCTCTCGTACTGTTTTTAATTACTTTCCTTATTATTGTGTGTTGTTGTTGGAGAAAACAAGGCAAAACTCATTCCACATCCCTAGATGAGGAACCTGAATGACTAGCTCGGGGGGGTTTCCGAGGGAACTTGATATTTACTTTAAAAGAGAGAGATTTCAACATTAACTTGTTGAAATAGTCTCTTCATTTCTGTTCATATTATTCAAACCATCACTTGGGAGACCAGAGGGGCCAAATAATGGATGACCAGCCCATACCACACACACACAGACACACCTACTCTCTCTCCTCTCACCCTGCCCAGAGACAGAGTGCTTTTTTTTATTTTAAAGTGAATGACTGGCCTTGGCTGCCATAAAGGACCCTGCTTTTATATACTTGGAGGAGAGTATTTACAAGATAACCCGAGCCCAAGGACAGCGCAAGCTATTGGATACGAGTGTCTGACTCTCCAGTGTCCCGTTCGGTAAAATCGAAGCCAAAACATGCACCCACTCCGACAACACCTCTCAATGTCAGCGGGCTTCTCTCTCCAGGGTCGCAGTGTGCATCAGAGACATGGGCCCCCACTGTAGAGGGCCTTCAGAGACATCTTCCCCTCTACAAAATGAACTGTTTTAATAAATATCTGAATTAGTTTTCATCTAAAGATATTTTACCTGCATTCATACACATTCCTATTTGTTCTTTGTCTTCAAATTTATGAAGGCTATTGAGAATATGAATTATTTTGAATATAATTATACTTTTTTTTGTCTGCTGAAAAAAACAATTTCACAGCCTTATTGCAATTAGAGTAGGAATACAGGCAATATGCTTTCTATGTATCCTTTCCAATAACATTCTATGGCCTATTGTTGGTATGTAGGGATGAAGCCCTGCTTAAAACTCTTTCTACAGGCATATCTGTCGACACTTCTCTACCATACAGTGGGGTCCGGAATTATAAGGATGAGAAGAATGAAATAAAGAAAAATGAAGAAAAACCCTGGAATGAGTAGGTGTCCAAACTTGACACACCTACTCATTCAAGGGTTTTTCTTTATTTTTGACTATTTTCTACATTGTAGAATAATAGTGAAGACATCAAAAACTATGAAATAACACATATGGAATCATGTAGTAACCCAAAAAGTGTTATAATATATTTATAATAAATATATTTTAGATTTGACATTCTTCAAAGTAGCCACCCTTTGCATTGATGACAGCTTTGCACACTCTTGGCGTTCTCTCAACCAGCTTCATGAGGTAGTCACCTGGAATACATTTCAGTTAACAGGTGGGCCTTGTTAAAAATGTATTTGTGGAATTTCTTTCCTTCTTAATGCATTTGAGCCAATCAGTTGTGCTGTGACAAGGTAGGGGTGGTATACAGAATACAGCCCTATTTGGTAAAAGACCAAGTCCATATTATGGCAATAACAGCCCAAATAAGCAAAGAGAAACAACAGTTCATCATTACTTTAAAACATGAAGGTCAGTCAATGCAGAAAATTTCAAGAACTTTGAAAGTTTCTTCAAGTGCAGTCGCAAAAACCATCAATCGCTATGATGTAATTGGCTCTGATGACGACCGCCAGAGGAAAGGAAGACCCAGAGTTACCTCTGCTGCAGAAGATAAGTTCATTAGAGTTAACGGCACCTCAGATTGCAGCCCAAATAAATGCTTCACAGAGTTCAAGTATCAGACACATCTCAACATCAACTGTTCCGAGGAGACTGCGTAAATCAAGCCTTTATGGTTGAATTACTGCAAAGAAACCACTACTAAGAAGAAGAGACTTGCTTGGGCAAAGATACACAAGAAATGGACATTAGACCGGTGGAAATCTGTCCTTTGGTCTGATGAGTCCAAATTTGAGATTTCTGGTTCCAACACCTCTGTCTTTGTGAGACGCAGAGTCGGTGACCGGATGATCTCCGCATGTGTGGTTCCCACAGTGAAGCATGGAGGAGGAGGTATGATGGCGCTTTGCTGGTGACCCCGTCAGTGATTTATTTAGAGTTCAAGGCACACTTAACCAACATGCCCACCACAGCATTCTGCAGCGATACGCCATCCCATCTGGTTTGCGCTTAGTGGGACTATCATTTGTTTTTCAACAGGACAATGACCCAACACACCTTCAGGCTATGTAAGGGCTAGTTGACCAAGAAGGAGAGTGATGGAGTGCTGCATCAGATGACCTGGCCTCCACAATCACCCGACCTCAACCTAATTGAGATGGTTTGGGATGAGTTGGACCGCAGAGTGAAAGAAAAGCAGCCAACAAGTGCTCAGCATATGTGGGAACTCCATCAAGACTGTTGGAAAAGCATTATCATGAAGCTGGTTGAGAGAATGCATACAATATACAGTAGCTCAGTATTTGTATGATTTATTCCATACAGTATTTCCCCCTTATCTTTATCAAGGGATTCAATAATTCTGGACGCTACTGTATATTCCATACAGGACATTCTAACTAGGAACCCACCAACGAGGCTTCAATTAAAAACGGATAAATGAAAGACTTCAGCATCTCTTTCACGTTCATATTCCGTGAGATCAAGGTCACAATATTTTGCTCAGAGAAAAAAAAGCTTGTGAAATGGTGTACATTTCCTGAATGTTTTATGACTGTAAAGGTGGGGCGCCGCGCACGTGCATGTGCCGTAGAAGTTCGATTCTCGTCTTCTAATGGTCAAAGATCGTTAAATAAGTTATTTGATCTAATATCA
>NC_036872.1:3879353-3950786 GCF_002910315.2 Salvelinus sp. IW2-2015
TTCTTAAAGCATTGTTGGTTAAGGACTTAAGGGTAAGGTCTACACCTGTTGTATTTGGCGCATGGGACAAATAAAATTGGATTTGATCCATGTCTGAGGACGTGGAAACCGGCCACTTTTTAAAAATGTCACCTTTATTTAACCAGGTAGGCTAGTTGAGAACAAGTTTTCATTTACAACTGGTGCCTGGCAAAGATAAAGCAAAGCAGTGCTACACAAACAACAACACAGAGTTACACATGGAATAAACAAACATACAGTCAATAACACAATAGAAAAAGTCTATATATAGTGTGTGCAAAAGAGGTAAGATAAGTGCAATAAATAGGCCATGGTGGCGAAGTAATTACAATTAAACACTGGAATGGGAGATGTGCAGAAGATCAATGTCCAAGTAGAGATACTGGGGTGCAAAGGAGCAAAAAAATTATAAAAATAACAGTATGGGGATGAGGTAGTTGGATGGGCTATTTACAGATGTACAGGTGCAGTGATCTGTGAGCTGCTCTGACAGCTGTTTTTTAAAGTTAGTGAGGGCGATATGAGTCTCCAGCTTCAGTGATTTTTGCAATTTGTTCCAGTCATTGGCAGCAGAGAACTGGAAGGAAAGGCGGCCAAAGGAGGAATTGGCTTTGAGGGTGACCAGTGAAATATACCTGCTGGAGCGCGTGCTATGGGTGGGTGGTGCTATGATGACCAGTGAGCTGAGATAAGGCGGGGCTTTACCTAGCAAAGACTTATAGATGACTTGGAGCCAGTGGGCTTGGCGATGAATATGAAGCGAGGGCCAGCCAACGAGAGCATTGGTGGGTAGTGTATGGGGCTTTGGTGACAAAATGGACTGCATCCAATTTGCTGAGTAGAGTGTTGGAGGCTATTTTGTAAATGACATCGCCGAAGTCGAAGCTCTTCTCGCAGGATAGTCAGTTTTTGTCAGCATCGGTTTTTGCCAGTATGTTTGGCAGCGTGAGTGAAGGATGCTTTGTTTTGCGAAATAGGAAGCCCATTCTATATTTAACTTTGGATTGGAGACACACTGAACTCTATCTGAGAAGTAGTTGGTGAACCAGGCGAGGCAGTCATTTGAGAAACCAAGGCTGTTGAGTCTGCCGATAAGAATGTGGTGATTGACATGGTCGACCGCCTAGGCCAGGTCTATGAATACAGCTGCACAGTAATGTCTCTTATCGATGGCGGTTATGATATTGCTTAGGACCTTGAGCGTGGCTGAGGTGCACCCATGACCAGCTCGGAAACCAGATTGCAAAGCGGAGAAGGTACGGTGGGATTCGAAATGGTCGGTGATCTGTTTGTTAACGTGGCTTCGAATACCTTAGATATAGGTCTGATATAGGATAGGTCTGATATAGGATAGATATACAGTGGGGAGAACAAGTATTTGATTACACTGCTGATTTTGCAGGTTTTCCTACTTACAAAGCATGTAGAGGTCTGTAATTTTTATCATAGGTACACTTCAACTGTGAGAGCCGGAATCTAAACAAAAATCCAGAAAATCACATTGTATGATTTTAAGTAATTAATTTGCATTTTTGCATGACATAAGTATTTGATCACCTACCAACCAGTAAGAATTCCAGCTCTCACAGACCTGTTAGTTTTTCTTAAGAAGCCCTCCTGTTCTCCACTCATTACCTGTATTAACTGCACCTGTTTGAACTCGTTACCTGTATAAAAGACACCTGTCCACACACTCTGAAGCCTTCTTCACAACAATTTAACCGCTCTCCTTGAAGTCTTGATGATCGATAAATGGTTGGTTTAGTGCAATTTACTGGCAGCAATATCCTTGCTTGTGAAGCCCTTTTGTGCAAAGCAATGATGACGGCACGTGTTTCCTTGCAGGTAACCATGTTTGACAGAGGAAGAACAATGATTCCAAGCACAACCCTCCTTTTGAAGCTTCCAGTCTGTATTTGAACTCATTCAGCATGACAGAGTGATCTCCAGCCTTGTCCTCGTCAACACTCACACTGTGTTAACGAGAGAATCACTGACATGATGTAGCTGGTCCTTTTGTGCAGGGCTGAAATGCAGTGGAAATGTTTTTTGGGGGATTCAGTTAATTTTCATGGCAAAGAGGGACTTTGAAATTAATTGCAATTCATCTGATCACTCTTCATAACATTCTGGAGTATATGCAAATTGCCATCATACAAACTGAGGCAGCAGACTTTGTGAAAATGTATATTTGTGTCATTCTCAAAACTTTTGGCCACGACTGTACTACAGACAGTACACACCTGCTAATGTATGAAGCCACACTTCACATGGGGGTGGAGAGGGGTAGCGTGACCTGGCATTAGAGCTCTTATCTGGGGGGGGGGTGAGATAGGCTGGAGTGGGCGGCGAGGGGTGGGCCGGCTCTGAAATAGATCACTTAAGGGGAACAAAGTGTAATTAATGTGTGACCACAGATAAGAGGGCCCTGGCCCTATCTGGGAATGTGCTAATGGAGTTCACGCACACACTCAGCGAGAACAGTGTGCGTGTGGAAGACAAACAGGGCGACCGGGTCAACACGGCCCTCTTCCGTGACCAACATCTGCGGTCGTCGGGAGCAGCGGAAACCAACGGAACACACTGTTAACACGCTACACAGCAACCCGCCAAGTACGCTGGCTTCTACCCACGCACACGCACACACACACCCACCCTAGACCCAGACACACACATCAAAACATGAGTGATGTTATGAAACTGAGCGTGGCGGCAGGTCTTCAAATGGAAGTGGACGTGGCTGTTTACTAGACAGGAGGAGGTGGAGGAAGTGGAACGGTCCAGTTAGGGTCAACCCATGGTGACCGAGGGGGCTCAGACTGACAGAGACTTCACCCCAGCTTCCCGTCTGCGTGTGTCCCTGCGTCAGGGGACACCGCCTGGAGCCAGGGGGCCTGGAGGTGGAGGGGACCTGGGAGCGGGGTTATGGAGGGGGTAGAGGCGCCCACGTGTGCTGGGACAGTGATATGGCCCAGTGATGGACGGGCTTGTGTAAGGAGGATTTCCCCTGTTTGTTTGAGCCGCGTCTCATTCAGACAGCAGCAGTCTGGCTCCAGGAATTCTTTATGGGTGTTTGTAATGTAATATGTGTGTGTGTGTGTGTGTGTGTGTGTGTGTGTGTGTGTGTGTGTGTGTGTGTGTGTGTGTTAGTATGAGGGAGTCACAAGTGGAGTAGGCCGGGCGTCTGGGGGTCGGCAATAGCTGTGTGTGTGACTCAGCGTCAAAGACCCGTGGGCCATCAGCTTGGTCTCACTGTCTGACGTGCCAAGGCCACAGTGACACATCTCATGACCAGCTAACCTGAGTGAGATTGGTGGTTGAGATGCTCGGGTAGTGAATTCTGAACTACACTAAACTGAACATTTAATGAATACAGTCCTCATCGACATCGATCGGACCCCAACCTCGGCGTGTGTGTCGGTTTGAGCCCATGAGCACATCGCAGATGTGTGTTTACGTTCAAGTTGTGTTTGTGATGTCTGTGGGGTCATGTTTTGTGTGAGTGTGTGTGTGCGTGAGAGACCTGTGTGTGACCTGTGCTATGTACTCTACCGTGGTGAAGCGTAGCGGGCGTCAGGGGGGGCTGAGGGAGGGAGAGAAGATTGATCTATCAGAGCAGCATCAGAGAGCCCAGCCACAGCTCCACATAAAACCAAACCCCGTCCTCTGCTAGCACCCTATCTCCACTTTGTCCTTGGCCTGTCTGGATACCACTGGAGGCCAGCATGATTTGAGAGAACAAGAGAGAGAGAGAGAGAACAAGAGAGAGAGAGAACAAGAGAGAGAGAGAGAGAACAAGAGAGAGAGAGAACAAGAGAGAGAGAGAGAGGGCGAGAGAAAGGGGAGAGGGGGAGCAGGAGAGAGGAAGAAAGGGTAGGACAGAGGGAGGGAGAGGTAGAGAAAGAGGCGCCCCTCCACGTCATCTGAAGAGATAACTCCCTCTCCAGAGCTTCTTTTCTCTCGCTATCACTTTCCCAGGCAGCGCTACGACATGTGGCCTCAAGTGTGTGCGCGCGTGTGTGGTGTTTGAGTGACAGAGAGTCAAATACTTGGGCATGCCGTGTATCGTGTGTAGGAAAATAAGGGAAATATTTACTACTCCTAATTAGAAGAGATATTCACTTTTGTTCACGTCTACTATATACATCATATACATCGGTGTCAGAGGAAGGCCCTCAAAATTGTCAAAGACTCCAGCCACCCCAGTCATAGACTGTTCTCTCTGTTGCCGCACGGCAAGAGGTACCGACGCACAAAGTCTGGAACAAACAGGACCCTGAACACCTTCTACCCCCAAGCCAAAAGACTGCTAAATAGTTAGTTAAACAGTTAACCAAATAGCAACCTGGACTACCTGCATTGACCCTTTCTGCGCTAACTTAATGGACTCATCAGATACGCTGCTGCTACTGTTTATTATCTGTCACTTTATTCCTAGTTACTGTATATGTAAATATCTACCACCATTATCTCGTACCCCTGCACATCGATTCAGTACTGTATATACAGCCAAGTTATAGTTACTCATTGTGTATCGATTATTACTTTTATTATTACGTCTTTTACTTTCCTATAAGTTCTCTTTTTTTTCCCACTCTGAATTGTTGGGAAAAATGTCCCGTAACTAAGCATTTCACTGTTAGTCTACACCTGTTGTTTACCAAGCGTGTGACAAATACAATGAGATTTGATTTATTTCTGGCCACTGTTAGGAGCCAAACCAATCCAATTCAACAGAAACTACCAACAGGACCACTAGTCTTGGGATGTTTTAGTCTTGGGAAACGAACCGAAAGCCTGTAACACTGTTGGAAGCAAACCACGGACAATGGAAATAATATAGACCCAGAAATGATATCAGAATACCATCTGACAGGGTTTTAAAAGTACATCTGTAAATTGCAACTGTGGATATTATAGTGTCAGAAGCAGCTTGGACTCTCAGATGGAGGTTGGTGGAGAGATGCTCACCACCGGGAAAAAAAACAGCAGCTTTTTTTTTTTTATGATTGAAAGTTAACTTTAGGAAAACAAAGTCCTGGGTCAACCGCGGGAACAACGTGGAAAACATGCAAACAAAAACATTCGCAACTAAAAAAGCAGCAAGCAGCCAACGGAATGCCTCTCCTTTGCAGCAAAAACGAACCGCGGGAAGAGTTAACCTTTTGATAAGCAGCTTCCAGCCCCAGCTGTATGCATTTTTCATCGAATGTGAGTCAGAAAGAGAATAATTATATCTCTCCATCTCCCCCTCTCCTTTCTCTCTGAGGCGAAGTGCAGGGTTGTAGCCTGTCTGCTCCCCACACTAACTCCCTGAAATGAAGAAGCACTGATGAGCACAGCAACACAAATGCTAATTCACAACACACATACACACACCAGATGAATAGTGAAATACACGCAAGTATACAGGGATGTTGCTTATTGCCCTGAACCACACCAACAAATGCAAACACGCACACACACACACGCGCACACACACACACACACACACACACACACACACACACACACACACACACACACACACACACACACACAGAAAGGTCATGAGTGTCCACCCCAGAGTGGCGCCCAGGCCAGAGTGACCTCTGAAGGAGGACACACTATCAGTATACATCCTGGGAAACCCACAGACTAGGACACCAACCCCAACAGGGCTTAAGACCTTATCTGACAGCATCAGCCGACACCATAACCCCCCCCCCACACGCACGCAATCTGGCCCTGACCCCTGCAGCACTTTGCGATTAATCAAAATTGTATCAGGGATTTGAGGCGTGGGCTACAACAGGCACAGACAGGGGCATACGTGGAGGGGGAGGGAGGGGAGGTCACAGGACATACACTCACCCTCTCAATCCCCTCTCTATCGACTGCAAAGCAGAGAGAGACCTGAGCGGGCAAATGGTAAATAGAATAAAAATGATCAATACCGTCTCACTTGTCAGGGGGGAGGGAGCGTCTCAAAAATAAATAACAAAGTTTTAACCCTGCAGCAGGTCCCATTGATCAGGCCATGTAAAACTGCCCCCTCCCTCCCTCCCTCCCTCCCTCCACCATCTCACCCAGTCGCTCCTCTCTGTCGTGAAACATCAGTCCTCGATAACACTGCCTGGGAAGGACTGACTGCTCGTGTGGGTGCGTGTGTGGGAAAAAAGTGATCGAGGTGTGCGCGCGTGTTAGGGGGAAGTCCTGCTGAATGATCTTTCAGTTCTTCCATCAGCATGCTGCATTTGACGCACAAGAAGGAGCGAGAGTCCACGGCAGGGGTCTTCACAACCTTTCGGAAAATGAGAGCTGCTTTTAACATGTCGCAAGCTACTAATTCTTTCTTTATAGCATTCAAATAGGCAGCGTCAGGGAGTCTTGCCCCGCTAATGAACGGACAAGGGTCGTGTTTGTAACACACGACGGAGGAAATCACATTTATTTTGGGAGAGTGAAAAAATATCTTTCCATTCAAGGATAAATATATTGTTTCCGGTGACATGTTTTGTTTCGTTACTTTTTCCTCAACTTATTTCTCTGACTTTATAGCAAGTCAAGCTAGGCTAGGTTGAAGATACCATTGTAGCTAGCGACCTCCACCATATGACCATAAAAACAAAAGTAATTACCATCACAATAAACCTACACAGGAGGCAACAGTCATAAAATAGAAATGGCTTAACAGCCAATGTGTATTATTTTACATTATTAGTAAAATAATACTCACTTTTAGGACTGGCTAATTGTTTCATTGTTGCTAGCAATCCCATAAAGCCATCACCAAAAAACACATATTTTCATCTTCTGTCATTTGTTAACTTTCTATCCCGGACTCTCTCAATCTTTCAAACTATGCGGCATCCGTCTCGTGACGGAGCCTTCAACCGCAAGGGGGCGTTGCGTTTCCACTCCGTTGTGGACGTCCCCACTTAAACGCATGACATCCGGCGCAAAGTAACAGAGTGCTCATGGGTAACGTGCCTGAGGCTTTAGGCCTACTACTGCAGCACGCCATGGCAGAGTTAGCAAAACAATCACCACCCAATTGACACAGATAATCATGATATAGCTCAGCCAGGAAAGCCTACTTTGCGGTTAACATTTAATTGAGAAGGTTTTTGGGGAGTCTTTCCGTCTACCCACAAGACGGTTATCATTAGCATCGCTAACTGGCTACACACAGAGTGATAGACAAACGTGCGCATATTGCTGGATATTAATTGGCAGATATTGTGTTACGTTTGGCTATGACTCTGTATGTAGCCAGCTAGCGATGCTAATGATAACCGTCTTGTGGGTAGACGGGGTTGGGATGATGTCAATGTGGCTTTGATTGGATAGTAGGACGGAGCATTATGTGTGTGCTTTTGCTTGGCGAGCTACTCATAGGTGGGCTGCAAGCTACTGGTAGCTCGCCATCTACCTGTTGGGAGACCCCTGGTCTACGGCATTATACAACGCAGACTCAAATAAGCCCAGCACATTATTACAATGTAAAGAGAAATTCATGACACATTACAGAAAAATGACTCTTTCAAAGTTAATCAAGGAGAATAGCAAAATTGGTGTGGAAGAGAGAACGAGAGAGAGGGAGAGAGAGCGAGAGAGGGGAAAAGAGTGAGTGAGAGGGAGAGGAGGAGGGAGGGGAGGAGAAAAACTACCCTCTGTCATAATTTAAGCGAGCCGCGGTCTCCCACTACTCTGTTTACAATGTATAATTTATGCCTCCGAGTTCAAACACGGCTTTATCTGCACTCAGCTGCTAAGTGATATGATTTCACTTTTTATAGCTGGGCTATGCCCCTTCTCCACACAGAAACGGGTTGCTCGGATTCTGCACGCCTGCTGAACTGACTTTCAACTGCACAGCCCCCGAGGGCTAAAGTAGCATGTTAAAAACCCCTCCCTGCCCCCGCCCTCGCCTCCCTAACCGACAAGTCCCCCCCCCCCCCCCCCCCCCCCCCCCCCCCCCCCCCCCCCCCCCCCCCCCCCCCCCCCCCCCCGCCAAAGGAGGGTGGGTGGTCCTTTTTTTTTTTCCGCCAGACTTTTTTTTTTTGTGGTTTTGGGGGGGTGGGGGGGGGGGGGGGGGGGGGGGGGGGGTTACTTGTCGGTTAGGGAGGCGAAGGCGGGGGCAGGCCCGTTTCACGCCCACGTATCTGACCCCCCATCAGGGCCACTCCGGTGACCCCCACGCTGCTGGTGCGTCAGTAATATAGCACTTACAGTAGGTTACCCCACACAGCCCACCGAACCTCCACTCGTGCCCCTCATCGATCCCTTCAGTCAACTTAAACACACTGGCACGGTTAAAGAAAGTGACATTTAAGATACGATCGCACTCAGGGGGACTCCTGGACATTAGGGGGACGTTGGGTGTCCCACCGGTCAGACATCTGCCGTCCGTCCTAATGCGTCTCCGGGGCGATTGTCCCAGTGACAGGTTCATATTTGGGGGTGGTAAGGGTCATCGGGTGTCAAGGACGACAGTCCTACGTGGTGAAGACAGTGAACGGGGAAGGGAGGTGAAGTTGACAGTGTAAATGCAGAGCCATTGGCATTATACGGATGAGCTCTTCTAAGGCGTCCGTCTAACCGATGACTACAGTATGGACTACAGCAGTCTCGCCCTGTCTGCTTCAACCCAAACGGTTACACATCCACCCCTCTGACCTCTACACCGCTACAGCCCTTCAAACACACTCCTCTCCGCTTTCCCACCTTTTTATCGCACTTTCCCCTCCTCTTACCAATCCCCACTCTCCTCCTCCTCTTCCTCTCTTTTGACTAATTCTCTCCCATCTCCACACTCCTCCTCTCCTCCCCTCTCTCGGTGCTCTTGTCTCCTGCTATCTGCCTGCAGAATGTTTGCGCTAGCAGAAGTATCCCCATTCCTGCTCTAGGGGGAATAGTGTTCTCTCTCGTCTCTCAATCTCCTCTTGTGTGTTTCCCATCCGGTGAACGCTTCTCTTTCCCCCCGGTGAACGAGTGAGCGTACTCAGTCTGCTCTCCCACCAGGGACGCAGCGGTGTGATGTTACAACAGCACAATCCACAGGGATCATCCCTTTATCTATCTATCCCCACACCCCCCTTCCTCTCTCCCTCTCTTCTTCCCCCTCTGTCCTGACTCCCTGTCCCCGGACTTTCTTCCTCTCTCGGTCTCATACCCACACAATCCATACGTCTCTCTCTCTCTCTCTAGCTAAATCTCGCTCTCTCGGTCTCATCCTCTCCCCATTGATCTCTTTCTGAATCTCTTGGTCAGGGTATGAATGGGCAAGAGAGAGAGAGAGAGAGAGAGAGAGAGAGAGAGAGAGAGTCTATTTAAGGAGATATTTAGGTGAGTTGTGATTCAAACTGATGTCAGACTCCAGCTGGTGACAGAAGAGCTAAATGAAATGGACAGTCATTAGGTTACCCTTGATCCGGTCTTCCTCTATCCCCTACCATTCCCAGCAGCCCCAAAACAAAAACACCACTCAGGAAATAAGACGGCCTCTTTCAAACTCTGAATATAATTGAATGTCTTCCATACAATCATGTCAAGAAAATGTTGAATGTGGTTGTTGTGGGGAGACAAGGCGGAGACAGGGGGTTGGTGGAACATTAGATGTTGTCAGAACCTTTTTTGGAACAGCACGCTTGACTCACTGATGTTTTAAAATATATAACATTCAGAATGTCTGTAATGATGTGATTTCAAAACCAAATTGCAACAACGCAAAAAGCATTTTCCAATGTTCTGGGAACATTTCCTGTTCGCTGGGTAAAGCTGCAATGCGAATCATGAGGTAAAATATGGGTGAAATACTCTTGACCTGATTTATGCGGGTTTTGTACTCTTGACCTGATTAATGCGGGTTTTGTACAATAGCATGGCTATTGTAGTTGGCTATTGTAGTTTTCTGTAGTCTACTTCTTCTTCTCCTGTGTCTACTACTTCTATCCTTTTATAGCTGTGTGTGTGTGTGTGTCTGTGTGTGTGTGTGTGTGTGTGTGTGTGTGTGACAGCGAGAGATTATGATAACTCTAATTCAAATATATAAATAGTGTTCTTGGCTGAGTGTGAGATACGCATCCGTCCCATTCCCACGAGGACATAGAGGAAGAGAGACAGAAAGGGGAGGGGGACTCAATGGCAGTGTGAAGCAGCAATGGCAATCGCGTGATGTTGCTCACAAAAGACCATTCTGACATGTCTATGTAACATGATCGTCTAGTAACTAAAGTACAGGTATAGGGCATACTGTATAAGCGTAATGCAAGCGCGCACACACACACACACACACACACACACACACACACACACACACACACACACACACACACACACACACACACACACACACACACACACACACACACACACACACACACACACACTCAGGATGATGACAGGATGATGTTTGTTTGGGTGGAACTCGACCCTGTCTGTGCCCCGGGGCCAGAGCCACACAGGTGTTCCTGGTCCACACCTGGCCCGGGCTGAGCTGGGTACGCTGGGCTTGGCTGTCACCCTCTGAGTAGCTGTCAGACAGCGGCAGGGCCAAAACTGACCCCGCTACAGCGAGGTCACACCTGTGACATGGGAGGCCCAGTCTGTCTGTCTGACAGTCGGTCTGACGACGTAAACACCCACGCAGACGAGTCACGGGCGCTTAATCGCCACTTACTGTCACTCCCGTTTAATACGCTACTCAACGAGTCTCAACCTCCACAACACACAGAGCTGAGGCAACGTGGACGCCGTCCTGAATGAGAATTACCAGCCGTGGGGCTAGTACAGCTTGTGGTTGGGTGTAAGTCTGTGTGTCTTTGCAGGGCGGTACAGAGAGCAGCTTTGCAAGACACGCTCCCATGCACAATTATCAAAGCCAATCACACGGACACATGGGAGCCTGGATTCCTTCCTTGGCCGCCAGGTTGTGCGTGGGGGCTGGGGGGGAGAGGGAGAGAGAGGAAGGGGGGAGAGAGAGGGAGAAAGAGAGAGAGCCCTGTCCGATCCTCACCCAGGCCTGTGCCACCAGGGGCAGCCCATACCGGAGTGCCCAGTGCCCCCCTGTGTCACATCCTGGGAAGACAGGCGGGCAAACGAACAGGCGGGTAGTAGGCATGTTGGGATTGTCCTGCCCTCGACCCGTGAACGCTGGCACAACCCGTTCAGCTGGCAAAAAAAAAAGAGGCCCCGGCGAGAGAAACAGACACAGAGTCGGCATTACCGGCTAATCTCATTAAACAGGCAGTCCTGCCAAGAGCCGGGGTCAGCCAGAGTGCCACGTCACTCAGATCACCTTTGGCACTGCCCCTGACCTGCGGGCATCACTAGGACAGGGACTCTGGCGTGACTTCTGGGCAGTCTGGGGTGTGTAGCGTATAGCTTAGGCTAGCTAAGTCTGGTGGCGAACGTACTGTATGCACTCAGGGTGGATAAGGGACGTAGGATGGTGGGCTAGAGAGAGAGAGGGCCGTGATAGAGGGAGGGAGAAAGAGAGAACGCGAGGGAGAGAGAAACTGCTCGAGAAGAAGAGGGGAGAGAGGGGTGAAAAAAGATCAGGCAGGCAGGAAGGATAAGCAGCTTCCTCCCACTGGAGATGAGTTTAATATATTTACAGAGGATTGTATCAGGGTGCCTGCAGTTAAAAGGGCCATCCCTATCCAACAGGGTCATCGACAGTGTGATGTGCCACTGAGAGGGGAAAAGTCTGTCATTGAGCTGGAAAACACACAAACACACGCACAAACAAATAACAAACAAACACACGCGCGCGCAATGTGCTGGCACACCCATACGGCTTAGAAACAGAGGCATTATTAGTCAGTAACAAACACGATCGACAATCTCATGAAGTTGACAGGAGACCCACCAGCAAGACTTTCCGCATGTTACCATCTTCAGAGAGCAGGGGGGAATAAATCACTGCACTGTATGATGCATTTACACCTACAATCTCTGTCTTTCAGGGTCACCTCGTGTGAATAGGGCTTAATGGGAAAACAGGGTTGCATTCCCTAGGAACTAAACGGAAGCAAACAGGCCAAAACAGGGAAGGACTAAGCCGAACTTGTCTAAATAAGAAAGGTTTGTTTCCCGGTTGCAAATGTTTTGCTACGCTGTGCACTAATGATTACAACCCAGCTCCTGTAGGTGTAGAGTTGGCTCTGAGTCAAGGTGGGCGTCGTAGCTGTCATCGCCCCCAAGCATCGTGCTGCTACAAGACCAGGTCAACCACATCAGATAATATGCTCTATACAGAGCACCGTCTTCTCGCTAGCCCAACAGCATCTCAGTCTGTGGGATCAAAATGATCCAAAAATGCAATGAAATACGTGTATTTACGCAGTAGATCATGTCCCCATAGTCAAATGAACTCGCAAAATGGTTTTTGAAATTGGTGAAATCAATCAATCAAAATAAATGTCTTTACATCAGCAGTTGCCTCAAGGTGCTTCACAGATATCTAACCTAGAATCCCAAAGAGCAAGCAATGCAGAGGCAGGAGCACAGTGGCTAGGAAAAACTACTAGAAAGAGAAAGAAGATGCCTATAGAGCAGGTATTCACAAACTGAAATACCCCAGACGCGCAATGCCGTCGGGGGTACGCCAAATAATATATATATATTTTTTTTAAATTTTAAACAGTTTGGGTGAGTTTTTCTCTCTCGTCTGAGTAGCCTCATTTCACTGCCAAAAATAAAATTAAGCCATCTAGTGTTCAGCGAAATAACAACACAATGTCAAATACAGGTAGCCTAGTCAAATAATTAACATCCAATCACATTAACAGTTACTCTCTCGCGGGAAACTTTCACTCTTGCGCAGACATTTAGAAACGAAACATGACAATTTGAAAAATAATCCACAGGAGTTTTTTTTGGGTGAGAATAAAGACGACTTTCGAGTAGTAAGACATGTATCAAAGCAACAGATACCATTAATAAGAAGGGTCTAGAAGCGTTGTGAGCTACCGAGTGGCTAGGACAGGCAAGCCCCAATCTATTGTGGAGGACTTAATTCTTCCTGCTGCCGCGGATATGGCTGGTACAATGCTGGGGGGAAAGGCCAAAAAACTATACAGACAATGACTTCATCAAACAACATCGTTTCACAACGCATCAATGACATGGCAGGAGATGTTTTGAAACAATTACTGCTTCGCATACAAGCCAATTAATTCTATGCGTTACAGCTGGATGAGTCAACAGGCGTGGCGGGCCTGGCACAGCTCCTGGTATATGTCCGTTACGATTATGGGGGGTCAATTAAGGAAGACATCCTCTTCTGCAAACCACTGGAAACCAGGACAACATGAGAGGATACTTTTAAAGTACTGGACAGCTTTGTGACATGAAATGGACTTTGGCGGTCAAGATGTGATGGTGTCTGTACTGATGGTGCAAAAGCCATGACAGGGAGACATAGTGGAGTGGTAACGTGTGTGCAAGCAGTTGCTCCCAACACTACTTGGGTACACTGCAGCCTCCACCGAGACGGTCTTGCTGCCAAGGGAATGCCTGACAGCTTGAAAGACGCTGTGGACACTACAGTGAAAATGGTTAACTTTGTTAAAGCAAGGCCCCTGAACTCTCGTGTATTTTCTGCATTATGCAATGATATGGGCAGTGACCATGTAACGCTTTTACAACATACAGAAGTGCGCTGGTTATCAAGGGGCAAAGTATTGACACATTTTTCGTTTTTTTAAATTGAGAGACAAGCTTAAAGTTTTCTTTACTGATCATAATTTTCACTTGTCTGACCGCTTGCATGATGACGAGTTTCTCACATGACTGGTCAATCTGGGTGATGTTTTTTCTCACCTGAATGATCTGAATCTAGGATTACAGGGACTCTCTGCAACTATAGTCAATGTGCGGGACAAAATTGAGGCTATGATTAAGAAGTTGGAGCTCTTCTCTGTCTGCATTAACAAGGACAACACAGGTGTTTCCATCATTGTATGATTTTTTGTGTGTAAATGAACTCAAGCTCACGGACAATGTCAAATGTGATATAGCGAAGCACCAGATTGAGCTGGGTGCGCAATTACGCAGGTACTTTCCCAAAACGGACGACACAAACGATTGGATTCGTTATCCCTTTCATGCCCTGCCTCCAGTCCACTTACCGATATCTGAACAAGAGAGCCTCATTGAAATTGCAACAAGCGGTTCTGTGAAAATTGAATTTAATCAGAAGCAACTGCCAGGTTTCTGGATTGGGCTGCGCGCTCAGAGTTTCTTGCCTTGGCAAATCGCACTGTTAAGACACTGATGCCCTTTGCAACCACATACCTATGTGAGAGTGGATTCTCAGCCCTCACTGGCATGAAAACTAAATACAGGCACAGAATGTGTGTGGAAAATGATCTAAGACTGAGACTCTCTCCAATACAACCCGACATTGCACAGTTATGAGCATCCTTTCAAGCACACCCTTCTCATTTATTCACAATTATTTGATGAACAGATAAGGTTTTATATGTAAGATGGCTAAATAAAGAGTAAAATTATTGATTATTTTTATATTATTATTTGTGCCCTGATCCTATAAGAGCTCTTTGTCACTTCCGACGAGCCGGGTTGTGACAAAAACTCACACTCATTCTTATGTTTAATAAATGTATCGTATAGTGTGTGTGGCAGGCTTACGATGATGGCAAAAAACAACATTTGAGAGTGCGCTGACCCTGGTGCTAGAGGGGGTACGCAGCTGGAGGTTGAATGTTTGAAGGGGTACGGGACTATAAAAAGTTTGGGAACCACTGGCATAGAGGAACCAGGCTCAGAGGGGTGGACAGTTATCTTCTGTCTGTAAAGGTGAAGAGTAGATGTGGCAATTAAGTCAAATCCTACTTCTACTTGGCCCTCTTCACACAGGTAGAAAGTCTGTGCACTTTACTCTTAATCCAGTGTAAGCTAATGTATATAATTTACTATACAAGAGACAAAATTCACTACAGCACAATGGCAGAGTCATGTCTTAAGTGTAAAACTAATAAAGGCTGAATAATCCCTGATTTCTGGGAAGGCTATAAAGTCTGGAAGTTGGGGGCGGAGCTAGAAAGTTGGCTGTCAGAAGTATCCCAACGTAAACATACTTTTTTCAAGACATGGCATATGGGGGTGTAGCGAGATACCCGACGGGTTGGACGATTCTCTTCTCATCACTCGTCTTGAAAAAAAAAAACTATACTAAAAACGTGGAAATCAATCAATCCGGCATCATTAACACAATGGAAAAATCAAACGATGTATTATTTAAATACTGAAAGTGCGCGGGCTACGGAGAGAGACAAAATGCTGCCGTTTAGAGGCCATGGGGCGGAATGTGACGCCGGTGCTGGAGATGGGGGTGTGTGCTAGTGGGTCTGGGCAGGTGTGAAGTCCTTGATGTTTGTATGATGTCCTTTGTTTGTGTATGTTTTGTATTGTTTATAAAAGACGTAAAAACAACAAAACATAGAGCATTGTATGACACCTTGAAACATTGCAATGGTTGGTTTAATTGAATTCCATCTTGGGATTCTAGCTAAACCATCGTCTGTAAGATAATGTCCCCTCCCTAACTCCACCCAGCAACCGCCTCCCCAGATGACCCCCCCCCCCAACCCCAGAGAAGTTGGAGGGGCCAGGATAGTGACACCTCCAGGGCTGCACTGTGACCGGCACACCCACCGCACAGCCAGTTAAGACCCCACTCTTCTTACTGCAAGTCCTGATACATAACAAAATAAGGCGGGTGGAGAAGGAGAAAGAAAGGGAGGGAGGGAGGCTGAAAAGAAACAAGAGGTCTTTCCAAGGCTAACGTCATTGGCGTGCTGGTGACGCACCGCCTTAAGTCTCTTGGCCGAGGCGGACAGCATTACTCATTAGCCAGTGCCAATAGACATGCTTAATGGTAGAAAAAAGATAAGTAAAGGCAAATTAACCCAATCGCCTTTTCCTACTCAAGGGACACTGTAGCAACGCAGTCTGGCTTACGGATGCTTAGCTTTGAAACAGGCTCTGGCTGGCAAACGGCGCGCAAATCACGGCTATTGTTTCAGACACTGAATGTCCTTTGACGTGTAAACTTTGCTCTGTAAAGCGAGCATCTGCTGAATATAGAATCCCATCTAGATATTCATACAGGAATAGCTGGAGCGCTGTCCTAGTAAAGGTTGAGAGTTCACGGGGTATGTTCAGCCGGCTGGGCCCTGCCTGCGTAGCTGTGGGCCCGGGGCCAGTGCTGAGATTGTGATTAGCTCCTGCTGGTTACTCTGTGAAATGGGATCAGGCGGAGGAGGAGGAGGAGGAGGAGGAGTGCAACCCAAGGTGACACACTTCATGACTGGCCCAAAGTTTGCCGTGTGATTTAGACATTTTTATCAAGCTCCTGGAAGGATCCGGCCAAGACACGGCCCGAAGGACCAGGATTGGCTGAGGTGAGTGAGCAGGGGGAGTGGGGTGGGGTGGGCAGAGACTCCCTGCCAGATGGATTGTGGGTAAACTCTGGGATACAGTGCCAGAATTCAGGATTCTACAGATGAACCTTTATGGAAAGCCCTACCCTACCGGTAGCTCTCCACAGCACTGCTCTCTCTGTAGAAATTCTTTACAATCAACATAGCAAAGTGTCTCTTTCACCTCATAAGGGCGGACAAACAAAAAAGGAACATAATTCACAGACAAGTCTATGTGCTATAGGATTTAATCAGGTTTCTTTCTCTCTGTGGATGTCATTTGTGGTATTCACTTGTACGTGGCCATGACTAGACTGACCAACAGGTGTGTGTGTGTGTTTCACTATGGGAACCCCTCAAAACACTTATTTGGAAGTAGTGACGAGGACTCTGACTATTAGGAGTTTAGACACAGTAAGAACAGTACAATATTCCCTTGACATACACACTGGTATTCTGGTGTATGCGTCAATGTGTATTTGTGTATGTGTACGTGTAGCTCCAGGAACTCATTACCAGGAAGAAAATCTATGCATGACATTGGTTTATACCAGCCTGTTTTATCATCGTCTGGGGACTTAATTTGATCTGAATAAGCAAAAAGAAAAACACATTCAGACACACACCCTGCATACACACCCGTACGCATTTATTTGGACAGTGAAGCTAAAACTTTTAATTTTCCTCTGTACTCCAGCATTTTGGATTTGAGATCAAATGTTTGATATGAGGCGACGGTACAGAATGTCACATTTTTATTTGAGGGTATTTTCAATACATATCTGCTTATCATTTAGAAACGCATTTTATGTATCTAATCCCACCCGTTTGAATGTGTCATAAGTATTTGGACAAATTCACTTACAGTGTATTACATTTCGTCAAGAGTTTAGTATTTGGTCCCATATTCCAAGCGCACAATGACACCACCAAGTTTGTGACTTTTCAAACTTGTTAGATGCATTTTCAGTTAGTTTTGGTTGTGTTTCGGAATTGGTTGTAGGTCATTTAATTGAATGGTAAATAATGTATTGTGTAATTCTGGAGTCACTTTAATTGTAAATACGAATAGAATATGTTTCTGAACACTAAATTAATGTGGATGCTCCCATGATTAAGGAGAATCATGAATGAATCATGAATAATGATGCTAACCTGTCACCATTACCAATAACAGGGGAGGTTAGCATTTTTGGGACGGTATGATTTTTATGCCTCTAACTTTCTCACTCATCGTTATGGTTACCGTATTCGTGGTAGCATCCACATTAATGTTGAAGTGTCAAGAAACGTATTCTATTATTATTTACTAAATGACCCAATACATTATTTAACATTCATTTCTATCGGGCACAACATAATTCGAAACACAACCAAGACGACCTGCAAATGCATCCGACAAGTTTGTACAAACCTGAATACACTATAAGTGCATTTGTCCAAATACTTATGACAACTTAAAATGGGCTACTACATAAAGTGCATTCATTTCTAAATGGTAAAACAGATTTGTATTGAAAATACCCTCAAACAGAAGGTGACATTCTGTACTGTCGCCTCATATAAAACATTTGATCTCAAATCCAAAATGCTCGAGTATAGAGACAAATTAAACGTTTTCGCTTCACTGTCCAAAGGCATACGTGTATGATTAAGGCCAAATCAAGCTATAACAAACATCACCTAAACTAAAAAATGATTGAGAGAACATTTTCTGTAAGTGTGTGTACGTGTTTGTATACCCATGCTTCTGTGCGTGTGTGTGTGTGTATGTAAGTCCATGTGTTCACGCCAGCTTTCCGGCGAACCTGGCTCTTTTGGCATGGCTGATGAAGACATCAGAGTTAGGGTAGGAGCTGAATGTAGAGGAGGACTTTGTGGCACGAAGGCAGTACACTTTGAAGCTAGATCTGCACAGAACCGCCAAGGGAATTCTCTACCTCTACATCTCTCTCTACCTCTACACTCGCCACTTCTTTCCCTGCTCTTTCTCTGACAGACCTGAAAGATGCTTTTCCAACCTTCCCACAAAAGGGACTTTTTCATTTAGCCAAACAAGCTCAAGAACTGGCAACGCAGCACCGAAGTGATCCATTTTGAATGTTTGTCGGAGAGACGTTGGTGGTTGGGGCCCCCCTGAGAGGGCGAGGTGAGATGCTAGGGTTTCTGCCTTCGTAAACAGACCTTGGTATAGAGACCTGGCTCAAAGCTAAACATCATTCACTCACGCTGCTTGCACACTGACACAGAATTAAATACAGCAATATGGACGCAAACAGTGAATACAAAACACACAGGCATATTGTAGTACATTCATTTTTTGTACACAGAATAGACACATACAGATGTAGGATCTTAATTTGAGCCAGTTTTCTACGGCAGCAAAATAATCCTGCAATAAATTGACATTTTTGTAGGGGTTGATACACTTTTCGTTAAGGCAAATCAAGTCTGACATTTCAAAGTGGAAATGACAAACTTTAGATGACTTTTTAAAACTCAAATACACTACATGTTTGCATTTCCTGCTGGGCAGGAAAATTCTCAGCTACAAAAGAGTGATCAAATTAAGATCCTACATATGTACGCCTGCCCGCCCACACCCACATACACACAATGGACAATACGGAGGTTCCAACATGGCTCATGACAGATGGTAGTGTACAACATTAGTATGTGCAGGTGACATTAAACAAAAAAGGGACACCCTCTCATTCCAGGGAGCGCTAACTCGCCACTTCCTGCCACACTGCGTTTTGTTTTCTCCCTTCATGTATTTTTCCGGCGCGGTGGCTGGGGCATGCATTGCCGAGAGCCCATTTCCTGCGCCCCCGCCTGCCGTAATTGCGCCGCGAGACGGCCAGGCTGGCGGTGACATCGGTGGTGAAAACAAGCAGAAAATCTAACTGTTCCATATCAAGGAATATTTTGACTCCGGGTAATGTGACTTAAATACCTTGTTCCACAGTCGAGTAGGCTGGCACCTGCTGCATGGGAGCCAGCCAATTACAGGACACGTACTGTCTCTCATTTTCTGATTCAATTAGCATGCTTCAGAGCTTTCCAGTCTAATTGCAAACTACTTCACAGTTACCTCTCTGATTAATCGCTGCCCATCTGCAAGCCATCGCAAAACTTGGTGGAACAAATGTGTGTGTTTTAGAACGCAGCGAGCTCAGCGAATCAGAGACGGATGGGCGGGCGGCCGGGCCTGAGGCTTGGCGGCTGGTTGGTGGAGGAAGTGCTTCTCTGCCTCTCCACCCTCCTCCCTGACCGCGCTGTTGGTGCAAACTGCGGGCTTGGTTCAGCAACGCGCTGGCGTTTTGACATCATTGAGGGGAGCTTAAGAGGAGTTACGGTCCAGCACTAGCAACTGCGGCATTAGACAACAGCTTTCACAGACATGGAGCTAGCTGGACAGGCAAGGTTGTGTTTCTATGTGTGGGTGTGTGTGTTGTGAGGAACAGCACTGAGGTCAAAGGTCAGGGCGGAGAGTTCGACCTGCTCCTCCTGTGAGGGCCAAGGCCTGGGAGATCAAAGAGCAGGGCCACTTAGACAGTAACAGGCTCCTGAGTCCTGATAAACACGCTGCTATCGCTCTCTGTCTCCCAGGCCTGCCATAGCACAGCGCCCCTCACCTCTCCAACCTCCACCAATCAATAGCACACTGTTTGTCTCTGTTGCCAGTGTTTATGGAGACCTTTCCAGCGCGCAGAGTAGAGGAGCGGAGGACACCTAATGTACTGGGGAGTGGAGGTTATCACAGCCGCAGACCTAACTCGCTGTTGGGGGCTTCATTTTCACAGGCAGGGCAGTGTGCCGAGATCACCCACAATCCCCCTCTCTGTTCTCCACCGTACCTCTATTGACAAATCGGAGACCAAGGTCACCCCAGTGTTTACATAGCCTTTAGCCCACATTACATCAGCCACCGCCACACCGTGCGAGGCCGCACCGCACTGCCAATGCCAGTAAATCACCTGGCAGCTCTCCCCGCCGCCCACCCTCCGAGAGAGACAACAGAGGTGGTCTGGGACACGGCAGCTAGAGTGGCCAACCTGTGCCTCCCACCTCCACCCCTCCAAATCCACTCTCTTTTCTGTACAGGCCACACACCGCAAGACACGCCAACACAACATAACGCATATTGTTGCCTGGCTCCTGATAATGATGTATAACCCGGTGGCTGCAGAAGAATATAATACCGATATGTCAGGTCTCTGATTTGGCCACAATTTGCATGGCTATAATAGCTTATCGACGGGCTTCAGGTTGAGTGGGGCTAGCGTGGCCCGCTGTAATGACCAGCGGTGGAAAAAGTACCCAATTGTCATAAAAGTATAGATACCTTAATAGAAAGTTACTCAAGTAAAAGTGAGTCAGTCAGTAAAATACTACCTGAGTAAAAGTCTAAAAGTATTTGGTTTTAAATATACTTAAGTATATTTTAGCAATAACATTTACTTTTGATACTTAAAACCTGTTACGGCTAGACGTTCCGCTAGCGAAACATCTCGACAACATCCGGTGAAATTGCAGAGCGCGATATTCAAATTAAATTATTAGAAATATTTCACTTTCATAAAATCACAAGTGCAATACATCAAAATATAGCTGAACTTCTTGTTGATCCAGCCGCCATGTCAGATTTCAAAAAGGCTTTACGGCGAAAGCAAACCATGCGATTATCTGAGGACAGCGCCCCATCATACAAATGCATGACAAACATATTTCAACCAGGGAGGTGCGACACGAAAGTCAGAAATTACGATATAATTCATGCCTTACCTTTGAAGATCTTCTTCTGTTGGCACTCCAAAATGTCCCAGAAACATCACAAATGGTCCTTTTGTTCGATAAATTCCTTCTTTATATCTCCAAAATGTCAATTTATTTGGCGCGTTTGATTCAGAAATACACGGGTTCCAACTCGCCCAACATGACTACAAATTATCTAATAAATTACCTGTAAACTTGGTCCAAACATTTCAAACAACTTTCCTAATCCAACCTTAGGTATCCTATAACGTGAAAAATTGATAAAATTTAAGACGGGATATACTGTGTTCAATAGCGGATAAAATTCACAAGGAGTGAGCTCCAGGTCACGCGCAAAAACAATAGAGTCCACTTGGCTTGACACTCACAATGAACAGCCCTACTTCTTAATTTCTCAAAAGAAAAACATCAACCAATTTTTAAAGACTGTTGACATCTAGTGGAAGCCATAGCAACTGCAACCAGGTGCCTCATAAATATAGTTTCCAATAGAAAACGAATTGAGAACACAGTGACCTCAAATGAATTTTTTCTGGATGTTTGACCTCGGGGTTTCGCCTGCCAAATAAGTTCTGTTATACTCACAGACATTATCTTAACAGTTTTAGAAACTTTAGAGTGTTTTCTATCCAAATATACCAATTATATGCATATCCTAGCTTCTGGGCCTGAGTAACAGGCAGTTTACCTTGGGCACGCTTGTCATCCATACGTGAAAATAGTGCCCCCTAGCCCGAAGAGGTTAAATTAAGTATCAAAAGTATAAATCACTTAAAATGTCTTATATTAAGCAAAGCAGATGGTACCATTCTCTTGTTTTTAAAATATACGGATATCCAGGCGAACACTCAAACACTCAGAGATTATTTTAAAAAGATGCAATTGTGTTTAGTGAGTACGCCAAGCCAGAGGCAGTAGGGGTGACCACGTTTCTCTTGATAAGTGCATGAATTTGATTATTTTCCTGTCCTGCTAAGCATTCAAATGTAACGAGTACTTCGGTTGTCAAAATTGCCCTTTCGTCAATACCCAATCTTGATCACTCTATCCCCCCTCCCCCATCACTCTATCCCCCCCACGTCCCCTCCGCCTTTTAAATGATTCCTGTATCATATCAACATTTCCCATGGAGATCAATACAGGTGCCATTCATTAGGCCCCCAAAAAACTGCTCGTCTGCAAACACACACTCGTATTAGAAATATCGACCCCCCCTGGGCTGCCGACACTCTGATTGACTTGTCTTTCTCCGTGAGAAGCTCTAATAACCAAAACAAACTTTTGAAATTACAATTATGGATCTGTTTGAAGAATGGGGGGAGAAAAAGAATAAGAAAAACATGCTCTGTGTTGAGAAAAAACACAAATATGACATTCATGAGAGAAATACGCCATGTTCTGTGTTATACACACAACATGAATACAGTTTTAAGTTCAACAGAAGTCGCTCGGACTGGAATCGGGTAGCTACTACAAGCCGCTGCAGTCTTAGGGCATAATAGTAACCATTAAAATAGCACCAATGTTACGTCACAGGTAAACATGATGTGGTCTAGTCCTGAGCAAAACAGCCTAGTGGTAATCATATTAGATTACCACTATTATCAAGTTATTTACTATTCGCTACTCTCTACTGTTGCTGGTTGAAACCATGACTTACGGTTAGCTGTGTAGCAAGGCTGAACCACCTCTAGTATTTTTGACTTATCTATTTTTTTACTTAACACTTATTTTTCTTAAAACTGCATTGTGGGTTAAGGGCTTGTAAGTAAGCATTTCACTGTATTCGGCGCATGTGACAAATACAATTTGATTTGACTTGATTCAACGACAGGCTATTTAACACGTAAAACTGTTATTTAACTGTGTGTGTATAGCTGTGTATATACACTGAGTGTACAAAACATTAGGAACACCTTCCACCCCCTTTTGCCCTCACACCAGCCTCAATTTGTCAGGCATGGACTCTACATGGTGTCGAAAGCGTTCCACAGGGATGCTGGCCCATTTTGACGCCAATGCTTCCCACAGTTGTGTCAAGTTGGCTGGATGTTCTTTGGGTGGACCATTCTTGATACACACAGGAAACTGTTGAGCGTGAAACACCCAGCAGCGTTGCAGTTCTTGACACACTCAAACCGGTGCGCCTGGCACCTACTACCATACCCCGCTCACATCTTTTGCCTTTTCCATTCACAATCCCATGTCTCAATTACCTCAAGGCTTAAAAATCCTTCTTTAACCTGTCTCTTCCCCTTCATCTATACCGATTGAAGTGGTTTTAACAGGTGACATCAATAAGGGATCATAGCTTTCACCTGGTCAGTATATGTCATGGAAGGAGCAGGTGTTCCTAATGTTTTGTACACTCAGTGTGTGTTTCATTCATGTCTCTAAGGTGTTGCGTTGATCACAGATCTACCCCTCTCTCCTGTTTAATGTGAACTGGGAGAAACCGCAGGGGCCAATTTAGCTAGCCCTACTGGGCTACCCCCCTGGACCGAAACAGATACTCACTCACGCGCACACACACACACAAACAGAAACTAGAGAATCTCCATCTAAACATATGTTTGATGGTGATTCTACAGAGCCACACACACACACACGTCCACAAATACTAAGCACCAGAGAAGAGCCCTCTACCCTCCCTGTGAGTCATGCTATTAACTCACCATAGGATGTCAGTTGGACTAACCACAGTGCTAGGCAGCCCGCACAGCCATCGCCCTCCTCCTAGCTAGGGGATGAAACTGATCAATTCCAGGCGGGAAGTGGTTAAAAAAATGATTATTACCTGACCTTTGACTATCTAACAAAACAATTCACACTCTCTGTGACCTTACACTTCTTCAAATGGGAGAGTATTGATTGTCTGTGCTTTGCAGACTAACATCTTGGCCAGCATGTCTGGGACAGGCTACAAAGACAGGAGAGACAGAAAGGAGAGAGCTACAGCCATAGCAATTAAAGAAAGATAGCGGGAGGTGGCTAACAGCATGCTCCTTCTAAAGACTGGCTGGCTGGCTGGGCCAAGGCCTCCCTCCTCTCCACCTCAGTATCAATCACAACAGGATTCCTGCCGACATGGACCTGGGAGGTGAGTGTGAGTGCGTGTGTAAATCACATAGTACTGTTAACTAACAAACGACCACAGTATGTCTGAGTGACGTAACGCTCTTCCTACAGTGACCGTGAGTAACAGGGACTAACACGTTCTTCATAGCTCCCCTCCCCTCACTCAGAACAGACTTCATAACAGCAGCAGCAGCGGGGTCTGTCCTTCCATCCAACCCACTTCACTGGGTTAGAGTCAAGGGTAAATCGAGGGAGGAAAAAGGCCCGCATCCCAAATGGCACCCAACAGACGCAGTGCACTCCGGAGGGAATGTGGTGTCATTTGGGACACAGTCAAAGTCTCAATGTCAGGAGAAGCCAGTGAGTTTGTCAAGAGGAACTCTTCACTCCCGTCTCATTTTCCCTCTCTCACACGGCTAAAAGGCTTTGTTACTGTACCACTTAGAGGTCTCACTGAGTTGGAAGTAGAGCCATTACAAGCTGTATTAGCCTGGGTGGATTTCTAAATGACCAATGAGAATGTGTTTGGACTATTTGCGAAGCATTGTGCTACTGATTTGAAAGAAACACAACATTTCTTACTAGAGTATTACGTGTTGAAGTATTGAGTGCAAAATTACCAATATGTGCGTTTGTATATTTTCCACAACTAGATAATCACAGAGGGAAGCAAGAAGACTAATGGCGCATATGACAAAGATAGAAAGAAAAATGAAGCAATTCGTTTTTTCTCCTCTTCTTCAGAATTACAGGAAATTCATGACTTGAGTTGGTGAAACACAAAAACATCTATATGTAGAGGATGCTTTGTGGTGAAGCTGAGGGGGCGAGGGGAGGAGGGGGGGCGAGGGGGGAGAGGGGGGGCGAGGGGGAGGAGGAGGGGGGGGGGGGGGGGGGGAAGAGGTATCTTAAGGACAGTGGTCGGCCAGGCAGGGACTCATTTGGCTCTCGGTGTGTCCGTCTTTGACAAATCAATTCCCAAACGCTGCCTTATAAAGCTATTTCAAAAAGGGGGAGGGAGCGGGAGAAGAAAAGAGAAATCAAAGGTTTGCTGGGAATGAGCTAGGAGTGGTCCTCCCTCTCCGCTCCCGCTCACAGTGAAGCTGGGGCAGCCTTGCCTACTGTGGGCACTGAGCTGGAACTTAAGTGTGGCGCTGAGGCGCCAGGGCCTGGAAACAAGCCAAGCCCCAACTGGCCACTCCCTCTCTTTCTTTCCCTCACTCAGCCTAACATTTTCATTAAGATAGGGAGGCCAGGGAGGGAAGGGGGGGGGGGAGAGAGGGAGGGATCGAGAGCGAAAGAGAGAAGGGAGATGAACTCTGACAGCCATGTTCCCCAAAATAATGCACTCAATCCTATTTCAACACCCCTAGAGAGGTGATGTGTGGGGGGGGGGGGGGGGGCGGGGGGGGGCGTCGCTCCATAGGCGGGCGTGGTGTGTGAGGGGGGTACGGACCACCTTCGACGGGGCGTGGAGGACAGACAAAGAGGCCTATGAGCTAGGCCAGATAGCTGTGAGTGAGCTGGGCGTCACTCTGCCTCCCTGCACACAGACACACAGACACACACACACACACACACCATCTGCTGACACCAACACATGACAGAGCAAATAGGGGGATGATCTAAACAGAATAAAATCATGTTTCAGGAAAGGACAGGGTTCGGGGCAGGGTGAGGGGCTTTAAGAGGGAGCTTAGCGGGTCAGGGAGGTCAAACGTACAATGCAGCAATATAATGTATCTGGTTTGGGTGCTAGGTCCAGATGAATCCTCTGAAAACCAAGTGGAGGATGAAAGTCAATAGATGCGATGGGCTGAAGAATATGACAAAACAAGCAATTAAAAGAGTAGTTATCCGGACTGAGCTTTGGAGTTAATTGACTACCATTGATCTGTATTGCTGATAATATGGTAGGGCAGTGGTCACCAACTGGTCGATCGCGACCAAGGCATTCCTAGTCGATCGCCAAACATTTCTAGCACAAAACAACAACAATAAAGCCTTGCGTTGCTATACTGAATTTATTTGTCTCGCGGTGTTGGCGGTAGGTGCACCCGATTTCATGTTTCTGAAGGTAGAGACCCTGCCTTTCCGGCGGGCCCAGAGAGCAAACCAAATCAAATGTTATTGGTCACATACACATGGTTAGCAGATGTTATTGTGAGTGTAGCGAAATGCTTGTGCTTCTAGAATACGACAGTGCAGCAGTATCTAACAGGTAATATCTAACAAATTCCACAACAAAACCTAATATCTAACAAATTCCACAACAACACCTAATACCCACAATCTAGTAAAGGAATGAGAATATATAAGTATAAAATATATGGATGAGCAGTGACAGAGTGGCTAAGATGCAATAGATAGTAAAGAATAGATAGTGAAGTATACATGGGGCGGCAGGTAGCCTAGTGGTTAGAGCGTTGGGCCAGTAACCGAAAGGTTGCTAGATTGAATCCCTGAGCTGACAAGGTAAAAATCTGTCGTTCCGCCTCTGAACAAAACCCACAGTTCCTAGGCCGTCATTGTAAATAAGAATTTCTTCTTAACTGACTTGCCTCGTTAAATAAAGGTTAAATAAAAATGAAATGAGTAATGCGAGATATGTAAACATTCTTAAAGTGACATTATTAAAGTGACTAGTGTTCCGTATATTAAAGTGGCCAATGATATCAAGTCTGTAGGTAGGCAGCCACCTCTCTGTGCTAGTGGTGGCTGTTAAATCTGATAGCTGTTTTTCAATCTATGTGTCCCAGCTCTGACGCACCTGTACTGACCTCACCTTCTGATGGAAGCAGGGTGAACAGGTAGTGGCTCAGGTGTCTTTTTTAATTTATTGTATTTATTTCACCAGGTAGGCCAGTTGAGAACAAGTTCTCATTTACAACTGCGACCTGGCCAAGATAAAGCAAAGCAGAAAAAGAGCAAGAGGATAAATAACATGGGGATGAGGTAGTTGGGTGTGCTATTTACAGACTGGCTGCGTACAGGTACAGTAAGCTGCTCTGACAGCTGATGCTTAAAATTAGAGGGGGAGACATAAGACTCCAGCTTCAGTGATTTTTGCAATTCATTCCAGTCATCGGCAGCAGAGAACTGGAAGGAAAGGCGGCCAAAGTAAGTGTTGGCTTTGGGGATGACCAGTGAAATTTACCTGCTGGAGCGCGTGCTACAGGTGGATGTTGCTATGGTGAACAGCGAGCTGAGATAAGGCGGGGCTTTACCTAGCAACGACTTATAGATGACCTGGAGCCAGTGGGTTTGGCGACAAATATGTAGTGAGGGCCAGCCAATGAGAGTATACAGGTTGCAGTGGTGGGTAGTATATGGGGCTTTGGTGACAAAACGGATGGCACTGTGATAGACTACATCCAATTTGCTGAGCAGAGTTTTGGAGGCTATTTTGTAAATGACATCGCCGAAGTTAAGGATTGGCAGCATGTTTGGCAGCATGAGTGAGGAGGCTTTTTTGCGAAATAGGAAGCCCATTCTAGATTTAATTTTGGATTGGAGATGCTTAATGGGAGTCTGGAAGGAGAGTTTACAGTCTAACCAGACACCTAGGTATTTATAGTTGTCCACATATTCTAAGTCAGAACCGTCCAGAGTAGTGATGCTAGTCGGGAGGGTGGGTGCGGGCAACAATCGGTTGAAGAGCATGTACTTAGTTTACTAGCATTTAAAAGCAGTTGGAGGCCATGGAAGGAGTGTTGTATGGCATTGAAGCTCGTATAGAGGTTTGTTAACACAGTGTCCAAAGAAGGGATAGATATATACAGAATGGTGTCGTCTGCGTAGAGGTGGATCAGAGAATCACCAGCAGCAAGAGCGACATCATTGATGTATACAGAGAAAAGAGTTGGCCCGAGAATTGAACCCTGTGGCACCCCCATAGAAACTGCCAGAGGTCCGGACAACAGGCCCTCTGATTTGACACACTGAACTCTGTCTGAGAAGTAGTTGGTGAACCAGGCGAGGCAGTCATTTGAGAAACCAAGGCTATTGAGTCAACCGATAAGAATGCGGTGATTGACAGAGTCGAAAGCCTTGGCCAGGTCGATCAAGACGGCTGCACTGTACTCTCTTTTATCGATGGCGGTTATGATATCGTTTAGGACCTTGAGAGTGGCTGACGTTCACCCATGACCAGCTCGGAAACCAGATTGCATAGTGGAGAAGGTTCGGTGGGATTCGAAATGGTCGGTGACCTGATTGTTCACTTGGCTGTCGAAGATTTTAGAAAGGCAGGCCAAGATGGATATAGGTCTATAACAGTTTGGGTCTAGAGTGTCTCGCCCTTTGAAGAGGGGGATGACCGCGGCAGCTTTCCAATCTTAGGGGAACTCAGACGATACAAAAGATAGGTTTAACAGGCTAGTAATAGGGGTTGCAACAATTTTGGCATATCATTTTAGAAAGAGGGTCCAGTGTTTCTGCAGAGGGTGCTGTTGGCCGGGGTAGGGGTAGCCAGGTGGAAAGCATTGCCAGCCGTAGAAAAATGCTTATTGAAATTATCGATTTATCGGTGATGACAGTGTTTCCAAGCCTCAGTGCAGTGGGCAGCTGGGAGGAGGTGCTCTTATTCTCCATGGACTTTACAGTGTACCAAGACTTTTTGGAATTAGTGCTACAGAATGCAAATCTGTTTGAAAAAGCTAGCCTTAGCTTTCCTAACTGACTGAGTATATTGGTTCCTGACTTCCCTGAAAAGTTGCATATCGCGGGGGCTATTCGATGCTAATGAAGAACGCCACAGGATGTTTTTGTGCTGGTCAAGGGCAGTCAAGTCTGGGGTGAACCAAGGGCTATATCTGTTCTTAGTTCTACATTTTTTGAACGGGGCATGCTTATTTAAGATGGCGAGGAAAGCACTTTTAAAGAGCAACCAGGCATCCTCTACTGATGGGATGAGGTCAAAATCCTTCCAGGATAACCGGGCCAGGTCAATTAGAAGTGTTTTAGGGAGCGTTTGACAGTGATGAGGGGTGGTCGTTTGACCGCGGACCCATTATGCACGCAGGCAATGAGGCAGTGATCGCTGAGATCCTGGTTGAAGACAGCAGAGGTGTATTTGTTGGGCAAGTTCGTCAGGATGATATCTATGAGGGTGCCCATGGTTACGGATTTAGGGTTGTACCTGGTAGGTTCCTTAATAATTTGTGTGAGATTGAGGGCATCTATCTTAGATTGTAGGACAGCCGGGGTGTTAAGCATATCCCAGTTTAGGTCACCTAACAGTACAAACTCTGAAGATAGATTGGGGGCAATCAATTCACATTTCGTGTCCAGGGCACAGCTGGTGGCTGAAGGGGCTCTATAACAAGTGGCAGCGGTGAGAGACTTGTTTCTGGAAAGGTGGATTTTTAAAAGTAGAAGCTCGAATTGTTTGGGCACAGACCTGGATAGTAGACATAACTCTGCAGGCTCTCTCTGCAGTAGATTGCAACTCCACCCCCTTTGGCAGGTCTATCTTGTTGGACGATGTTATAGTTTGGGATGGAAATTTGGGGATTTTTGGTGGCCTTCATAAGCCATGATTCAGACACGGCTAGGACATCTGGGTTGGCGGATTGTACTAAAGCGGTGAATAAAACAAACTTAGTGAGGAGGCTTCTAATGTTAACATGCATGAAACCTTTCACGGTTACAGAAGTCAACAAATGAGAACACCTGGGGAATGGGAGTGGTGCTGGGGGCTGAGTTACCTGCTACATCACCAGAGAAACAGATGAGGAGTAGGATAAGGGTACGGCTAATGACTATAAGAACTGGTCGTCTAGTGCGTTCGGAACAGAGACAAAAAAGGAGCAGATTTATGGGCACGGAAGTATAGATTCAATGCATAATGTAAAGACAAGGGTATGGTAGGATGTGAGCACAGATTCAATGCATAATGTACAGACAAGGATGCGAGTACAGTGGAGGTAAACCTAGGCATTGAGTGACGATGAGAGGTTGTCTCTAGAGGCACCAGTTAAGCCAGGTGAGGTCACCGCATTTGTGGGGGGTGGAACAAAAGGGCTATCTAAGGCATATTGGGCAGAGCTGGGGGCTCTACAATGAAATAAGACAATAACTAACCAAAACAGCAATAGACAAGGTATATTGACATGAGGGAGAGGCATGTGTAGCCGAGTGATCATAGGGTCCAATGAGTAGCACTAGATGAGTCAGGGAGCCAATTCAATAGTTGCTGCTACGCTAGGCGAGCTGGAAACACGGCGATTCAGACAGCTAGCGGGCCGGGGATAGCAGATGGGCATCCGGCGACGTCGCAACGGAAGAGCCTGTTGAAACCACCTCGGACGGTTACGTAGGCAGACCAGTCGTGATGGATCGGCGGGGCTCTCGGCAGTAAAGGGTCCAGGCCAATTGGCAAAAGAGGTATTGTAGCCCAAGAATTGGCTGGTGGACCTCTTTGGCTAGCCGGGAGCTGGGCCGAGCTCGAGGCTAGCTCCAGGCTAACTGGTGCTTGCGTCGGGACAGAGACATTAGCCAGGAGTAGCCACTCGTATAGCAGCTAGCTAGCTGCAATGATCCGGTGTAAAGGTTCAGAGGTTTTGGTAGGAATCCTGAGATGTGGTAGAGAAAAAGCAGTCCGATATGCTCTGGGTTGATATTGGGGCTGTGCAGACTGGCAGGAATTGACCTGGTTGAGGCTGGCAGATGTGCGAGTCAACAGTGAGGACTGCTAGCAGTGGCTAGCTGGCTAGCTTCTGATGGGGGTTCCAGTTCTAAAGTATAAAATAGCAGATCCGTACCACATTGGGTGAGGCGGGTTGCAGGAGAGTATATTTAGTCCGTAGATGGAAAGTGAGATTAAAATATATATGAAGAAACAAAAATACACGTTCGACTGCTACGCCATCTTGGATTAAAGATGGTTATTGTCCTCGGTGATCTTTTTTGCCTTCCTGTGACATCAGGTGTTGTAGGTGCCCTGGAGGGCAGGTAGTTTGCCCCCGGTGATGTGCTGTGCAGCCACACCACCCTCTGCAGAGCCTTGCAGTTTTGGGCGGTGCAGTTGCCGTACCAGGCGGTGATACAGCCCGACAGGATGCTCTCAATTGTGCACCTGTAAAAGTTAGTGAGGGTTTTCAGTGATGTTACGTACGCCTCTCGGAAGAGGGAACGCAACACCCTGCTACAACTAAACTCCCCGCGGAGTGAAAGAGGTAAGGGACTGTAGGTGCGAGTAAGGATGACAAAAGGCAGAGAATTACCGTTTACAGGGAATTTATTCCGTCACACGGTAATTTGGGTGAAAAGGGTCTGGACGGAACCAAAGCAAAGAAAGTAAATATCAAAGCCCCCTCTCCTACCTTACCTGCCTACCCACTACTTACCTAACTAGCACCATCTGGCGCACTAACCAAAATAAAGGGGATGGTCCGCCCAGGTCTTACCTAGCGTGCATAGACAGAGTACATACTACGGGTATATGTATGCCCGCAGGCCTCTTGCCTAAGCACTCCCAAGGTGCCTTCCCCTTCCCCCCTGGGAACAAATGAAACAGAATATTACAAACAATTTCACAACCAAAAACACAGTCCTTTTGTCATAGACATACCTTAGTATGACCAGCTACAAAATACTGGCAGGAAATTATACCTCTGCGCAACACTGAAAACACAGGACATACCAAGCCTCTCTATCTGAGAAACAACCCACACATGATATAACCCTCAGCTCACTTCTCTCAGCAATCATCTCTTCTGAGCAACAGAACACTGGCTTATATAGAAGGAGTTGGTAATTGAAGACAGCTGCGTCCTCTGACGAGAGGGCGGGGTCAGCTCCAATTTGCCATGGAGTCGACCAATCAGCTGCTTGGGGGATTTCAGGAAGCCATTTCCTGAAATACATACAAATACACAGACCACAACATAGGGACTGGGGAACGTAACAAGTGACAAGCCACATTTTTTCAGCCTCCTGAGGTTGAAGAGGCGCTGTTGCGCCTTCTTCACCACACTGTCTGTGTGCGTTGACCATTTCAGTTTGTCGGTGATATGTACACCGAGGAACTTAAAACTTTCCACCTTCTCCACTGCTGTCCCGTCGATGTGGATAGGGGGTGCTTCATGATGACAGAAGTGAGTGCTACGGGGCAATAGTCATTTAATTCAGTTACCTTAGCTTTCTTGGGAACAGGAACTATGGTGGCCATCTTGAAGCACGTGGGGACAGCAGACTGGAATAGGGATTGATTGAATATGTCCGTAAACACACCAGCCAGCTGGTCTGCGCATGCTCTGCGGACACGGCTAGGGATGCCGTCTGGGCCGGCAGCCTTGCGAGGGTTAACACGTTTAAATGTTTTACTCAAGTTGGCCACGGAGAAGGGGAGCCCAACGTCTGGGAGCAGGCCATGTCGGTGGCACAGTATTGTCCTCAAAGCACACAAAGAGGTTGTTTAATTGGCTGGGAGCAAGATGTCGATGTCCGCGACGTGGCTGGTTTTCTTTTTGTAATCCGTGATTGTCTGTAGACCATGCCACATACGTCTCGTGTTTGAGCCGTTGAATTGCGACTCCACTTTGTCTCTGTACTGACACTTTGCTTGTTTGATTAACTTACGGAGGGAATAACTACACTGTTTTGTATTCGGTCATGTTTCCAGTCGCCTTGCCATTATTAAATGCGGTGGTACGTGCTTTCAGTTTTGCACGAATGCTGCCATCAATCCACAGGTTTCTGGTTTGGGAAGGTTTTAATAGTCACAGTGGGTAAAACATCTCCAATACACGTCCTTATAAACTCGCTCAACGAGTCAGCGTATACGTCAATGCTCTTGTCCGTGGCTACCCGTAACATATCCCAGTCCACGTGATCGAAGTAATCTTGAAGCGTGGAATCCGATTGGTCAGACCAGCATTGGATAGACCTAAGCATGGGCACTTCCTGTTTTAGTTTCTGCCTATAGGAGGGGAGCTACAAGATGGAGGCATGGTCAGATTTGCCAAAAGGAAGGAGGGGGAGGGCCTTGTATGCATCACGGAAGTTAGAGTAGCAGTGGTCGAGTGTGTTACTCGCTCGTGTACTGCAATCGACATGCTGATAGAATTTAGGTACAGTGCCTTGCAAAAGTATTCACCCCTTGGCATTTTTACTATTTTGTTGCATTACAACCTGTAACGGAGTCGTTTTGGGTCGGCCTCTGGAATCAGTTCAAATGCCCTCCGCTTGGTTTGCATTTTGACCCAGAAAGTGATCTTGACTCAGAAAAGGTTGGTGACCACCGTGGTAGGGTATTATTTTTCCCATTTTGTTACCAATTCCCCAATTAGAATAAAGGAAATGGCACAGTTCTTTTGTGTCCACTATCCAGTGGTGGAAAAAGTACCCAATTGTCATACTTGAGTAAAAGTAAAGATACCTTAATAGAAAATGACTCATTTAAAAGTCAGTAAAATACTACTTGAGTAAAAGTCTAAAAGTAGTTTGTTTCAAATATACTTAAGTGTTAGAAGTAAAGGTAATTGTTAAAATATACTTAAGTATCAAAAGTATACATTATTTCAAATTACTTATATTAAGTAAACCAGACGACACCATTTTACATTTACATTTACATTTAAGTCATTTAGCAGACGCTCTTATCCAGAGCGACTTACAAATTTTCTATACATTTTTTATTTACTGATAGCCAGGGGCACACTCCAACACTCAGACATTTACAAATGAAGCATTTGTGTTTAGTGAGTCCACCAGATCAGAGGCAGTAGGGATGACCAGGGTTGTTCTCTTGATAAGTGCGTGAATTGGACCATTTTCCTGTCCTGCTAAGGATTAAAAATGTAAGGAGTACTGTTGGACGTCAGGAAAAAATGTATGGAGTAAAAAGTACATTATTTTCTTTCGGAATGTAGTGAAGTAAAAGTTTAAAAAATACAGTTACCACAAAAAACAACTGAAGCCCTTATACGTAAGTACTTTACACCCCTGCCACAATCCAGTACGAGTTTGGATAAGATTGACTAATGCAGAATTACTCAATAAATATATTCTTATATAAACCAAGCATTCAGTCCAAAGAGTGAGACAAGTCATAAAGGTCATGCATGATTCAGTCAGTAAAGCCATCAATGTTTGACTTGTCCACAAACACCAACTGTCACCTACAATTATATATATATATATATATATATATATATGAGAGTGAGAGAGAGTGAGAGTGAGAGTGAGAGAGAGAGATACTAGTTGCTTTTCAAAATAGACAATTTCACATCACTGTATTTTCTGGTGACTTGTGGAGTAAAGTATTATGAGATTACGATGGCATTATGCAATTAATGATTTTCATGAAGAAATTCTACTGCGTGATTCGTCAATTTGTACAGCAAAATAAGTTAGCGCACAAACCAAACCCCATCCCAAACAAATATGTCTCCGTCTCCACTATCTGAAGGAGCACTTGTCCAAGTGTGACAGACCCAGTAAGGTTGGAGCAGGAGACAGGCCGGGGCAGGAATGCTTAGCAGCGGTTTAAGCTGTTGGGTTACATCTGTGTCAGATGCCTGATGGTGTGTGAGCTCGTGGGGTGGGCCGGTTCGGGGCAGGACAGGTCTCCCTCTCTGTCTCTGTGGCGACGCCTAATGCTAGCTCGTCCGGCACAGACAGCAGGAACCGGCTTGACACGTGACCAGCCGCGACGCCTCGCGGCCAAAGGTCGGTGCAGATTTCAGCAAATCTGGGCAGGCACGGCATCAGCTTAAACTCAGGGGGAGAGATTGGCCTCTAACCTTAACCCGATAAGATCCTTGAAGTCCTTACCCTGACCTAGACTTGACTCTTTCATCTGCGATGTTAGCTATACTAATTACTGGCTGATAGCGACCCGGTGCCAAATGCAATTCCCTTCCACCTCTCCCGATGAGCTACAACAGTCGTTGCCAACCTCGCTTAGAGCTCAAGACGTGTTTTAAACAAACTCTGCCATGCACGCAGCTCATGCTTTAACTATCAGTAATTGACTTGGTGTGTCGTTTTCTGTTATTTTAATTGTATTTATTGATTTGTATGTAACCTTTATTTAACTAGGCGAGTCAGTTAAGGACAAATTCTTATTTACAATGACGTCCTACCCCGGCCAAACCCGGACGACGCTGGGCCAATTGTGCGCCGCCCTATGGGACTCCCAATCACGGTCGGTTGTGATTCAGCCTGGAATCGAACCAGGGTCTGTAGTGACGCCTCTAGCACTGAGATGCAGTGCCTTAGACCGCTGCACCACATGCCCTATCTGGCATGTTAGGGGAGGAGCAGAGAGTGGTGTATGCTACGTATAAAAGCACAGCTAAAGCCAAATAAAGGAAGATTAAAATGGCGCCATGGATTCGGAATTTTGGTTTCCAAGATTACTCCCCTTTCCCGGGCACAACTGAGACAAATGGTCTCCATAGCAGCCGGGGGTCCTGTTAATATCGGGGGGGCTAGGCCCAGGGTCAGGTGACTGAGGGGAAGGTTGCCATCCGAGTCAGAAGACTGCAGCCCAAATCTTCCCTCCCCTCCCTCTACTGTAAATCTCTGGTACCTGATACACACGTCCACTACTTGGCCTAAGGCCCTCGCCCCTGGCCCGGCCCCACACATATCATAAGGGAAGAGAGAGACAGCTCTGCTTGTGTGTGTGTGTGTGTGTGTGTGTGTGTGTGTGTGTAAGGCCGCCCGTGCGTTGTTGATTAGATAGGAGGTGAGCCCATGGCAGGACAGGCGTGGTTTTCCGCTCGCTCAGTAGTTAGTAACGAGGGGGGCAGGTAGTGGGTCACCCAGATCAGACCAGTGGGAATGGAGCATTCCTCACAGCTGGGACAGACAAGCACACCAGGAGTCTCACTTCTCAACACAACCCACGATGACAGGTGACACAGAGAAGGCCCCTGGGACAAACAAGGGCACACCTTGGAGAGATAGAAGGGGGAAAAGAGATTTCCCACATACCCTTCTGCTTCTAGGAAGTACTATGCAGATCCCATGGCCATTAGAACTTAGATTAATAGTTCTAAGTTTCAACGTTTATTCGCCACGTGCACAGGATACAAACAATACAGTGAAATTCTCAACTTGATAGATCGTCCCCAACAACGTAGTTATAGTAATATTAATAATACCATCGATAACAATAGAAAATAGAACACACAAGAAGTACGATAAAGTTTGAAGAAACCCGAAAACGCAAGTATATACAGGTCGGTCGGCCAGTACCTTATTTAGTGTGCAGGAGTACAGGAGTGGTAGAGGTGGGTTTATACATAAAAAATGACTGGTGGTAGGATATACAGCTGAAGTTAGAAGTTTACATACACTTTAGCCAAATACATTTAAACTCAGTTTTTCACAATTCCTGACATTTAATCCTAGTAAAAATTCCCTGTCTTAGGTCAGTTAGGATCACCACTTTTTTAAGAATGTGAAATGTCAGGATAATAGTGGAGAGATTTACTTATTTCAGCTTTTATTGCTTTCATAACATTCCCAGTGGGTCAGAAGTTTACATACACTCAATTAGTATTTGGTAGCATTGCCTTTAAATTGTTTAACTTGGGTCAAACGTTTTTTTGTGGAGCCTTTCACAAGCTTCTCGCAATAAATTTTGGCCCATTCCTCCTGACAGAGCTGGTGTAACTGAGTCAGGTTTGTAGGCCTCCTTGCTCACACACGCTTTTTCAGTTCTCTGCCCACACATTTTCTATAGGGATTGAGGTCAGGGCTTTATGGCCACTCCAATACCTTGACTTTGTTGTCCTTAAGCCATTTTTGCCACAACTTTGGAAGTATATGTGGGGTCATTGTCCATTTGGAAGACCCATTTGTGACAAAGCTTTAACTTCCTGACTGATGTCTTGAGATGTTGCTTCAATATATCCATATAATTTCCATCTTCATGTTACCATCTATTTTGTGAAGTGCACCAGTCCCTCCTGCAGCAAAGCACCCCCACAACATGATGATGCCACCCCTGTGCTTCACGTTTTTGATGGTGTTCTTCAGCTTGCAAGTTTCCCCCTTTTTCCTCCAAACATAACGATGGTCATTATGACCAAACAGTTCTATTTTTGTTTCATCAGACCAGAGGACATTTCTCAAAAAGTACGATCTTTGTCCCATGTGCAGTTGCAAACCATAGTCTGGCTTTTTTATGGCGATTTTGGAGCAGTGGCTTCTTCCTTGAAGAGCAGCATTTCAGGTTATGTCGATATAGGACTCGTTTTACTGTGGATATAGATACTTTTGTACCTGTTTCCTCCAGCATCTTCACAAGATCCTTTGCTGTTGTTCTGGGATTGATTGCACTTTTCGCACCAAAGTACGTTCATCTCTAGGAGTCAGAACACGTCTCCTTCCTGAGCGGTATGATGGCTGTGTGGTCCATGGTGTTTTTATACTTGCGTACTATTGTCTGTACAGATGAACGTGGTACCTTCAGGCGTTTGGAAATTGCTCCCAAGGATGAACCAGACTTGTGGAGGTCTACACTTTTTTTTCTGAAGTCTTGGCTGATTTATTTTGATTTTCCCATGATGTCAAGCAAAGAGGCACTGAGTTTGAAGGTAGGCCTTGAAATACATCCACAGGTACACCTCCAATTGACTCAAATGGTGTCAATTAGCCTATCAGAAGCTCCTAAAGCCACACCATAATTTTCTGGAATTTTCCAAGCTGTTTAAAGGCACAGTCAACTTAGTGTATGTAAACTTCTGACCCACTGGAATTGTGATACAGTGAGTTAATTATAAGTGAAATAATCTGTCTGTAAACAATTGTTGGAAAAATTATTTGTGTCATGCACAAAGTAGATGTCCTAACCGCCTTGCCAAAACTATAGTTTGTTAACAAGAAATTGTGGAGTGTTTGAAAAACGAGTCTTAATGACTCCAACCTAAGTGTATGTAAACTTCAGACTTCAAATGTACATGTAACCAGTGCTGAAAAGTGACTGGTATCAGCAATATATAAATACTTGGTAATATGGTAATATACTAATGGTAACATACACCGAGTATACAAAACATTATTTTCATGACATAGAATGAACAGGTAAATCCAGGTGAAAGCTATGATCCCTTATTAATGTCACTTGTTAAATCCACTTCAATCAGTGTAGATGAAGGGGAAGAGACAGGTTAAAGAAGGATTTTTAAGCCTTCAGACAATTGAGACATGGATTGTGTATCTGTGCCATTCAGAGGGTGAACGGGCAAGACACAGAATGTAAGTACTTTAGAGCAGGGTATGGTAGTAGGTACCAGGTGCACCGTTTTGTGTCAAGAAGAGCAACGCTGCTGGGTTTTTCACTCTCAACAGTTTCCCATGTGTATCAAGAATGGTCCACCACCCAAAGGTCATCCAGCCAACTTGACGCAACTGTGGGAAGCATTGAGTCAACATGGGCCAGCATCCCTGTAGAATGCTTGACACCTTGTAGAGTCCATGCCCCGACAAATTGAGGCTGTTCTGAGGGCACAAGGGGGTGCAACTCAATATTAGGAAGGTGTTCTTAATGTTTTGTGCACTCATTGTATACTGAACAAACATAAAAACACACATGCAACAATTTCAAAGATTTTACTGATTTACAGATCATAGAAGGAAATCAGTCAATTTAAATAAATTCATTTTGGATTTGACATGACTGGTCAGGGGCACAGTCATGGGTGGGCCTGGAAGGGCATAGGCCCACCCACTGGGGAGCAAGGCCCAGCTAATCAGAAATACGTTTTTCCCCACAAAAGGGTTTTATTACAGACAGAAATACTCCTCAGAACCACCCCCCCCCCCTCCTCAGACAACAATCCCGCAGGTGTGGAAGTCCTGGGCTGGCGTGGTTACACATGGTCTGCAGTTGTGAGGCTGGTTGGACTCCTGCCAAATTCTCTAAAACTACATTGGAGGTGGCTTATGGTAGAGAAATGAACATTACACACTCTGGCAAGAGCTCTGGTGGACATTCCTGCAGTCAGCATGCCAATTGCACCCTCCTTCAAAACTTGAGACATCTGTGGCATTGTGTTGAGTGACAAAACTGAACATTTCAGAGAGTTCTTCTATTGTCCCCAGCACAAGGTGCACCTCTGTATTGATCATGCTGTTTAATCAGCTCCTTGATATGCCACACCTGTCAGGTGGATGGATTATCTTGAAAAAGGAGAAATGCCCACTAACAGGGAGGTAAGCAAATTTGTGCAAAAAAAATTGAGCAAAATAAGCTTTTATTTTGTTGTATATACACAACTATACACACAGTTAAAGGAAAGTGTTGCCTGTTAAATAGCCTGTCGTTGAATCTTCTTACTAGAGGTAGTTCAGCCTTGTTACACAGCCAACCGTAAGTCATGGTTTCAACCAGCAACAGTAGAGAGTAGACCGGGAAGTGGAATAGTAATCAACTTACCTAACATGATTACGACTAGGCTGCTTTGCTCATGAACTTTTGTTCATTCTTCAAACAGATCCATAATAGTAATTTAGGAGGGGAGAGGGGGGTGCAGTGCAAGTCAATATTAGGACGGTGTTCATAATGTTTCGTATGCTCAGTGTATACATGTCAACAGGAGTCATAGTGACCAGTAGCAGGATACATAGATAGATACTATTGGTAATGGTAATCAATAATCAATGACCAGCAGCGTCATGGTAGTCATGAATCTAATCAATAATCATTTAGCAGCAGCATAGGTGTGAGGGAGTGTGCACGTGTAGGTGTGTTGTGTCAGTAACACGTGTGAGAGTAAGAGTGACAGTAATACGCCTAAAGCTTCTTTATTAAATCATTAGTTAAAAATAAACAAACAGGCGGATCCAGGACATTGGGGTTAATGGTGTTAATGATGATCTGGGGTTGAGGGTCTAGGACATTGGTGTTAATGATGACCTGGGGTTGAGGGTCCAGGACATTGGTGTTAATGATGACCTGGGGTTGAGGGTCCAGGACATTGGTGTTAATGATGATCTGGGGTGAGGGTCCAGGACATTGGTGTTAATGATTTTAATAAAGATCTGGGGTGAGGGTCCAGGATATTGGTGTTAATGATTTTAATAAAGATCTGGGGTGAGGGTCCAGGACATAGGTGTTAATTACGATCTAGAGGTGAGGGTCCAGGACATATGTGTTAATTACGATCTAGGGGTGAGGGTCCAGGACATTGGTGTTAATGACGGTCTGTGGGTGGGTGATGGGGGTGGGGGGGTGGGGGGTACCTGTCCTGATTCCTCAGTATGTGGGGTAATACAAGGGATGCCCACGTGGAGGCGAGATGACTGCCGAGGGCCGTGCCGAGAGAGCGAGGGAAGAAAGTGGTGGAGGAGAGGAAGAGATTAGAAGTAATAGCATCACAGAGGGATCAGTGCAGCCTATCTCATTACTCCCAGGCACAATGAGCACAGCACTCCCAAAGCAGTTTACAATTACACCTTTCCAGGCCACAAACAAGCCCTGCGCTTATTACCCAGGCTACTCTTTGGTGCTTTAGCTGGAGGAAATCCTCCTCTAATTGCGATATTTCCCTAATACTCAAGCACGCTGGTTAAACGGGCTGTTTGTCCCCCTTCCTGGAGATGCGTCTTAACTAAGTTTTTATCTGTCACAGAAGTGTACGCTGGATGGTCCAAGGTCACCGCTGCACACACACACACACAACTCTGCCCCACAAACCTCTGTCAACGTTGTTTACATAATTATATAAATAAGTAAGAAAAATTCAGACAAAAATATTGTAATTTGAGGCTGATTACGACTCAAGGACCTTCAAGGAGGCTTTTTCCCCCCTAATCATCTCTCTGCAATTATGTACATTCCTAATATATTCTCAGAGCTTGTTGTGTTTGTTCTCTTTTTATTTCCTTACAATCACATTAAATGTGCATTTCATTATAACCTAATTGTGAAAAAGAAAACAAAGGAGAACGGGGGAAGACTGCCACAACGTATCAAAATGTGTGTTTTAAACTAAACAGGAAAAGGTAAATGCCATCAGCAAAAATAACATAACGCAAACAAAACGCTGACACAACACATTGATTAGTGATCTCTGGGTGTTTTGTACTGGTGCGCCTCTGCTCTGCTTTCACTGTAATTATCCAGCCTCCAGCAGACAGTCTTTCTAGTCTAGCCGGGCCTCTGCGCAAACAGCCTCTCCTCTCATCTCCCCCAGCCTTATCAAACCCTGTCACCCTAAAGGGGCCCATTAGCAGCTAAACCTAATGAATTGCCTTCGTGAACAAACGTATAACCTGCGCGTCATGAAACAAAGGACAGAGAAGGGGAACAAGACAACGAAAGAAATAAGGAATTGAGGACGGTGTAAACCAAGGTGTTTCTCCTGTGAAAGAGAGGACAAAGCGTGGCCTGTGGAGAGGGAGTCCATGGTGACGGCGCCGCTGTTTACCATGGCAGAGACCCTGACAGGAAAGGGAAAGAGACACTAAACGTGTGTTCTGATGGAATGATAAAACCATCAGACCCCCAACAAAGAACCAGTCACTCACAGAGAATGGGGCTAACCAAGGCTAAATTGGGCTAACAAGAGCTAACCGTACTATATCCAGCAACACCCAACACAGGGGCAGATATCTTGCTAGAAACCCCCGTCACAGAAGACCATTAAATGGGTGAAGACGCCCTCACACCCCCTAGTTCATCCTCCTCCCCCATTTAGAGTGATGTGAGGAGACGCTGATGCTACCGGTAATGGGACGGCATCAATGTCTGAAGGCATTAGTGGGAGCTGGCGTTGATCACACGGTTGGCTGGGTAAACAGGGTAAACAATCGGCTTGCCCGCCTTCACCAGATTAACCCTCTGCCGGCCAACACACATGCACACACACACACACACTGCTCACACGTTCGTCTATTAACCCCCTTTAACGTGAGAGGGACTGAGGACCTCATGGGACCTCACGACCACGCGTCACCCATCCCGCTGTCTAAGCTCACATCCATTCCCTTGTCGTGAGTGACCGGCAGCGTATCTCGAGTGGCGTTTGATGTGGAATCGTCCGTTTCAGGAACCGTCCGTCTCAGCCAGTACATCAACAAGGACACCACGGCCACCAAACGAAGAGACAAGGTGTGTTGAAGACAGATTAGATAACACAACATTCCATCGACCCCCCCCCCCCACCCCTCTCTAATCACGCGCGCGCAATTTAAGTTGTGCGACACCTCCAGGTTAAAGGCGTGAGGCTAAAGCCCGTCTACTCTACGGGATATGCTACGGGCCAATAAGATCCATGTCGCGAGGCACTAATCTCCGTTTGGACTGTAAGCGACTGGGCGGTGACGTGAGATGTATGCACGCGTTGGATAAGAGCGCCTGCTAAATGGCATATACCGTTATACAATTACAGATGAGGGAGAAGGACATCCACATGGAGAGTTAAAGAGGTTTGACCTGGCAGCCCACTACAGGCAGAGGGAACCTGGCCATGGTGCATACTTCTGACCTGCATGGTGGGCTCAACTAGGGGGGGGGGGGGCTAGAGTTCAACCAGGGGACAATTTACACCCGGACACATGCCTTACTGCATACCGTGCTGTTTTCATACAGTGAAATACCGTTGGAGAACATTCGGGAAGAAACACATCCACACCGACAACACCTATAGCTTTGGAAAGACGAAAGCAGCGTAGACTCCGTGTAAGAGAGTCGATTGCATTCCGTTTGCCTGTAGCAAAGCCCCCACGTCCAAATACCCGTAAATAAAGCAGCAGGAGGTATGGAGGGGAAATGACGAACAAATAAAAAGGAGGGGGTTGCCTTGGAGATTGAAGCACTGTGATTGGCTGAGGGACTGGGTAGCAGAAGGACAAACGGACAAATCTCAGAAGCTAATAACAGCGAGTACGGCACAGCCCTCATGGGCAAATCTGGCACTAAGATGATAATGAGATTATAAAATCCACTATATTGCAGCAAATTGTATAAGTGTTTCATTGAACCTTGTTGAACCTTCATTTATGCACAGCCGGGCTCTTTTCCATTTTCTCCCCTTTCCTTGAGATGATGGGCGGAGTGTGTGAGGAGGGAAGCGGAGGAAAAGAACGGAAGCGCTCCTGGGTACAGTTTACCTAGTGCAAGGGTGAACCAGGGAGCCAATACCATACACTGGGCTTCCTTAACATGTTACGTCTGCTTAGCATTCATATGAAGCTATCATTACTCTGCTACTGCTTCTGCCCGCTCTAAATATCTCATCACTGCCCAGTCCATGCACACACAGGCTACACTCAGACATGCATAAATAACGTAGAAATAGACCAACAACGTCAGATCTATGCAAGGACTACAATCAACCTCTAATGAGACCACATATGAAACGGATGTGATAGGAGATGGCATCTTGGGAGAACTTGGTTTGTGTCTGCTATCACCCATTTATCTTTCAATATCTGTATTCGGTAAATGACAAAAAGCATGAAAGTGAAATGTAATATCTTTCCGACAAAATGACTATTAGCACGGAGAACATAGAAATATCTAGAAAGAAAAAGGTTTTCAAAAGGCCTCACCCAATACTCACCATACTTCCTAACCAATATTCACACTAATATGGTGTATATGCCATGGGTGTCCCCTGTGGGCATCAAAGCCACAAAACCCCTGGCATTGCAAGCGTCACGCTCTACCAACTGAGCCACACAGGACCACAATACACCCAAAAAGGTGAGTAAGAGCGGAACGCAGGTAGAGTTGACTGGTAACGCTAACACTAATAATGCGTAAAGGTTGCATTTAAATGCATCACCCTCCACTACATCCATACTAAATCCTAACCAACGTTCACAAACCAATAGATAGATGAGCTCTGCTACTCTGGGAGAAAAAAAGAAAAGAAAAAAAACTTCACCTGACCTTCTGTGTTGCTTAGCAACCAGTTGCCATAACACTTCTAATAAAAAAGGCAAGATACAGGCAAGGGATGTTATAAGAGAAAGGGCTCGGAGATAAGATGAGATCAACAGGAACACAAAAGATGACAACGCGACACCTGAGGGGGGGGGGGGGGCTGCAGCGTTTTCACTCTTTTACCAAGTCAGCCTGACCAGCTTATTATCAACTCGACAGAGCCACGAGGGACCACTACTGGACCAGTAGACTAGACTGGTCTCCTCAAGTATTCCACCCAATACTCCCAGCCATGCTACTCTCAATATATTCACACAGTTGAGCTGCCATTCTCTGCCATGCTATACACACACTTAAAACCACATACTGCTCATTCAGTCGATACAGACATACATTCAACATATTGATTTTGGGATGCAACAATGAGCTTGGAATGTTACCATTAAACTACTATTGATGCTGTATTCCTCTCACTGAGGAAACTGACACACCTCTCCAAGGCCATGGTAGAATCATGTCTATTGACTGGTAGTACTTGGTATCCAACATGTTCTACCTCTGATCTGACTTCAGACACACGTCAGAGACCGAGAACACCAAGATCAAATTCGACAGACACACACGGTCCTTTCAAAGTGATCAAAGTGACCCCGGCCTTTGATAGAAAGCAACCTCCCATCTATCGTCCCCGCGCCGTCGGCGGAGAAGCCAGCCTAGTCTTTTGAGGTAGAGAAACAGGGCAGGAGCGAGAGAGATGAGGAACGGGGTGTCTACCAGAGCGTGACCACTGACCTGACATTTCAAAACAATCACAAGCAATTGTCCACCAGACAGGTGTGGAGGGTACGACAGTGCTCTTAATCTGTCCGCCATAGGTCCCTCCTAAAGAATTAGCTTCCTCTCAATGTTCCCTTCGGTATCAAGGGGGTTCTTTTTTTTATATATTGTCGCTCTAACTTTACGTTCAGGGGCCTACAACCCTGTGTCAGCCTATTCATTCAGGGTCAAAGGAGTTAATACGCAATAGAACCCGCAAAAAGCCGCGGAAATCGCAAGACCCTTGAGTTGTGTAGTTTTCATTTTCTGGCGGTATGGAAAGTGAGGTTTTTCTATTTCTCTCTGCGTCATGCCACGATGACGCTTTAACCTGTCCTCCCCCCTCACAATGTCTCCAAAACAGGCGTCAAAAGAATCCATACAGTACAAAAATGATTGAATAACCGCATTGTTGGGAAGGGCTTGCAAGTTAAGCACTGTACTTGTGCATGTGACAAATGAAACTTGAAAAAAGGGAAACAAAGAGAATGACTAAGTAAGATCTCCTGTACAGCTCCAACTGTCTTACCGAAGCTCTTCCCCTCCACCTCCTCCACACCAGCCTCTCTATATTTCACTCGGCGCCATAAATATGACCCCGTCAGAGGCACAACAAACTCAGAGACAGAGCAAAACGGGGGAAGGAAAATAGAACAGTTTTCCTCTCTCTCCAGCGCTCTGATCCTGTCTGCATGGTGTACTTGGGGTTCATTACATAAGGCTGCCAAGTGGGTCAGGGCCCGCCAGTCTGCGCCGGAGCACACAGATCAAACACGTTAAGGCCCCATCTCCATTTTAAAGAGGAATAGCAAATGAAGGCCATGTTTTCTGATCCTCTATGAGAGAGAGAGAGAGAGAGAGAGAGAGAGGGTAGCAGGTAGCCTTGCGGTTAAGAGCATTGGACCAGTAACCGAAAGGTCGCTGGTTCGAATCCCCGAGCCGACTAGGTGAAATAATGACGATGTGCCCTTGAGCAAGGCACTTAACGCGAATTGCTCCTGTAAGTCGCTCTGCAGAGGAGCGTCTGCTAAATGACAATAAGAGAAATGGAGAGAGCAAAGGAGAACCCCCCCCCCCCCCGCAAAATTACGAGTGTCTACATGAAACTATATGAAACTTTTATTCCCTCCACCATGGGAGCAAGTGGGAGGGTGGAGTATTTGAGCCTAGGACTAGAGAGTAAGAAAAATTCAATACATGACACAAAGCAGCACAATGATTTGTGTCAATATGTGTAGTGGTGGCGTGTGTTAGTACAGAGGAAGAGGAACATGAAAGGCTGTGCAGAATGTGGAGAGATAAAAGGCTGGTTAGGCCTGGGAGGAGATGCTGATTACAGCAGCCAGTGTCTCCCCTGAACATAGACATAGCATCTCATTCATGCCTAAGAATCCCTTATATACTCAGCCGCCAGTTACTGGACTATATTTTTCAGTCTATTGTAATAATCCACCGATAGACAGTATCTACCATTCCACAAATAAAAAGTAGCTTCCTCAAACGCCATAATATCCCTCCGACACAGCCACCTCTGTCTGTAGTCGTATCTGCCAGGACACTGCCGGGTCAGCGTTTTCCACGAGCGTGTCAGTTGAAAGAGAGCTTGGCACCTGTAAAATCCAGACGATAGCTAGCCCCGGCGATGAGCCCCGTGAAGGGATCAGGATCAGGGTTAGGGTTCACCAACGTTTACCCTAGCTGTTTCCTGCGACGCTAGCGCTAGGCTACGCTAACGTCCGCGGAGACAAAAAGCTAGAAAGACGCCCTTCCTCTCTCCACTTGATCTTTCGATGAGCCAGCAGACATTCAACCCTCCCTAAAAAAAAGAAAAAAAAGAAAGTCAAGCTGAGAAAACAGAGGAGGTGAGGAGGTAAGGCGGGCTGTGTTTCCTCTGACAGTTTAACTCAGCATACAAACATCCATCAGACGGACGGACGTGGACCTGTAGGTGGAGTGTAGAGGTGGCGACAAGAAGCTACGATCAACAGTACATGCCGGATCAGGGCGAGGGTTTACAATGCAGTTCAACCTAACCGGCATGCAACACGGCAACCGCAACACACGCAAACGTACGCACGCACACACACAGCTGACCCACATTGTACGTCGTCTGTGTCTTTCCACAGACTCGCTTTTAGGAAAGCTTGAGTTCAGGTAAAACGGACCAGGCTTCGCGCTCATTTCTCTATTTTACACTCTTGGTTCTAGCAATCAACGCAAACATTCTCGCTACTTCGCTGAAAAAGAAAAAACATCAAATTAAAAACAGAAATCTGCTTTTTAAAAAGAAAGATATACAACTCCTTCAGTACATCAAAAAGGGAGCATCTTCTTCTTGATGAACACAACGAGGGTTAATTACGGGCCTGTGTTCAGAACCTTGTAACGGACCAGGGCGCGTAATTAAAGTTCAGGTACACATTAACGTACTTTTGTTAGCCATTAATCAGTGTTTACGCTGGGCCTTTGTAATTCATAATCAGGTTCAACAATGAGTAATCGCTAAGGAGTAGGTACATAATAGAGAGGAGGGAGTGCACACTGATCGTTTCCACTCTCCCAACCTCTGTGGGAGAGAGAGGGAGGTAGAAAGAATAGTAGGCCTGTAGGGCGATACCACGCCAGCGGGAGAGGAAAAATATTTTTGGTATCTCAGATTTTTCTGGCAATTCTCACATAGGAATTCTATTGGGAGGAAGCGTGTTTTTTATTTATTTTATTTTTTACAATTGTATCTCAAACCGTTTTTGAGAAAATCATGATTAAAGTGGCCATTTGAGACCTACAATTGAAGTCGGAAGTTTACATACACTTAGGTTGGAGTCATTAAAACTCGGTTTTCAACCACTCCACAAATTTCTTGTTAACAAACTATAGTTTTGGCAAGTCGGTTAGGACATCTACTTTGTGAATGACACAAGTAATTTTCCCAACAATTGTTTATAGACAGATTATTTGACTTATAATTCACTGTATCACAATTCCAGAGGGTCAGAAGTTTACATACACTAAGTTGACTGTGCCTTTAAACAGCTTGGAAAATTCCAGAAAATGATGTCATGGCTTTAGAAGCTTCTGATAGGCTAATTTACATAATTTGAGTCAATTGGAGGTGCACCTGTGGATGCATTTCAAGGCCTACCTTCAAACACAGTGCCTCTTTGCTTGACATCATGGGAAAATCAAAAGAAATCAGCCAAGACCTCAGAAAAAAAGTGTAGACCTCCACAAGTCTGGTTCATCCTTGGGAGCAATTTCCAAACGCCTGAAGGTACCACGTTCATCTGTACGAACAATAGTACGCAAGTATAAACACCATGGGACCACACAGCCATCATACTGCTCAGGAAGGAGATGCGTTCGGTCTCCTAGAGATGAACGTACTTTGGTGCGAAAAGTGCAAATCAATCCCAGAACAACAGCAAAGGACCTTGTGAAGATGCTGGAGGAAACAGGTACAAAAGTATCTACATCCACAGTAAAACGAGTCCTATATCGTCAAAACCTAAAAGGCCACTCCGCAAGGAAGAAGCCACTGCTCCAAAATCACTATAAAAAAGCCAGACTATGGTTTCAACTGCACTCTGGTCTGATGAAACAAAAATAGAACTGTTTAGCCATAATGACCATCGTTATGTTTGGAGGAAAAAGGGGGAGGCTTGCAAGGCAAAGAACACCATCCCAACCGTGAAGCACGGGGGTGGCAGCATCATGTTGTGGGGGTGCTTTGCTGCAGGAGGGACTGGTGCACTTCACAAAATAGATGGTATCATGAGGAGGAAAATTATGTGGATATAATGAAGCAACATCAAGACATCAGTCAGGAAGTTAAAGCTTGGTCGCAAATGGGTCTTCCAAATGGACAATGACCCCAAGCATACTTCCAAAGTTGTGGCAAAATGGCTTAAGGACAACAAAGTCAAGGTATTGGAGTGGCCATCACAAAGCCCTGGCCTCGATCCTAAAAGAAAATTTGTGGGCAGAACTGAAAAAGCGTGTGCGAGCAAGTAGGCCTACAAACCTGACTCAGTTACACCAGCTCTGTCAGGAGGAATGGGCCAAAATTCACCCAACTTATTGTGGGAAGGTTGTGGAAGGCTACCCGAAACATTTGACCCAAGTTAAACAATTTAAAGGCAACGCTACCAAATACTAATTGAGTGTATGTAAACTTCTAACCCACTGGGAATGTGATGAAAGAAATAAAAGCTGAAATAAATCACTTTACTATTATTCAGAGATTTCACATTCTTAAAATAAAGTGGTGATCCTAACTGACCTAAGACAGGGAATTTTTACAAGGATTAAATGTCAGGAATTGTGAAAAACTGAGTTTAAATGTATTTGGCTAAGTTGTATTATAAACATGCCTCCTGTAAGACCCTATGATCCGTAAATCGTACATGATACCGACATCTTGGTGTCATTATACTCCTTATAGTGCGCTCGAACATATGGAGTATGACTAGATTCTGAAATACAAATTGACAAATTCATTCATTCAACATGGATCATAAAGTCTAAAAAAAGCTTTTCAAACAAGTTTGTATGGGAGAATTACCAGTACTATCTGAGATACCAACAATATTTTACTCTCCCACTGGCGTGGAATTGGTCGGACTGCTGTGTTCACAATTCTATCGACCCACTCACACAGGCAGAACCAGACGCACACTCCCCTATCTAAACACTGAGAAAGTTAGAGGCATAAACTTTTTACTACTTTAATACACGATTGAATTTGTCCAAATACTTATGACACCTTCAAATGGGGGGACGAGCTACACAAAGTGCTTTCATCTCTAAACGGTAAATGTATGTATGAATGTACTGTCGCCTCATATTAAATATTTGATCTCAAATCCAAAACGCTGGAGTATATAAAAGTTTTAGCTTCACTGTCCAACTAAATACGCAGGGGAGTGTATGGCCAGGCAGCAGCCACGCACATTTCTCCTAGAGCCACACAAGTCACCTTGCGGTGCGAGGAGGGGATTCACATTGTCACTGTTGTGTGTCTCTAAGCCTGACTCTCGAGTGGGCCTGCCCATCCCTGCCATTCTTCCTCTCTCTCCTGGCTATCTGCTCTGTGACTGCAGCCCAGCCTTGGAGTGTCAGACCCTGGGAAGGCCCCAGGCCCCCCTCCCCAACCCCGGCCATCCTCCAAATCCTGCCCCCCCCCCAGCACAGCACACAGGGAGGCTTTCCAGCAGGAGATTTGTTCCACTTTATCTGCATATTTAGGCAGTGTTCAGCGTGCTCCTAACTGATAAAATTCTGCCAATCTCTCAGGCCGCTGCCAGCGCCGGAGCAGTGACCTTCTAGGGGAAGATTCCTTTGAAAGAGGGAATGAAAATGAAAAAGAGAGGGGTGGGAGAAAAGCTAGCCAGGCGAGCAGGGAAGCGGTCCAGGTTTTATCACGTTAAAAACAATAAACAGAGATGTTAGCGGACACCCCCCCCCACGCTACAAAACTACCCCTCCTTCCCTCCCTCCAGCCCATAAGTGGGGCATTGCCATGCTGGTACCAGTGTTGTTTTCACAGATGATTAGCAGCAATAGCCAGACAGGCCTGTCTCCACGTCACCATGTCCATCTGCCAAACACCAACCAGCATGGATAACCCCTACGCTATAACCACTACCGCACAGGGAGAGGGGGAGTGAGATAGCTGGTTGGAGGGAGGGAGGGAGGGAAAGGATGGGAAACTCGTCCTTCAGTGCCGCCACTGACTCCATCCTCACTGCCGACTGCCACTCAAACCCCACATCTGACGGACAGCCAATGGCATGCTTTGGTTTGCCTTCAGACGTCTTAGTGTCTGTCTGATCAGGCGCCATTTTCCAGAGCCGACCAGTAGCCTAAAGCTTGCCGGACTTCAGACTAGTGCAGTTAGCTCTTGGTGTGGTGGGAGTATGTGTGTGTCTCCGACGTACAAAAGACACGGATGGGAGGGAGGGAGGGACAGAGGGAGGAATTGAGAAGCGTTCTCCGCAGACATTCTGGGTCATGGTACTTTTGACATCCTTCCCTCAACCTTTGTCACCTCTGGCCGCTCTCTCGTGAGTGTTTCGCCGCCGCCAAGGACACAAAGACAAACCAAATCAACCTTTGACATGAGACCAGTGTCCAGACTCGCTGAGCTGGACACGACTTCTCGTCCACTTTCTCTCACTACCGCCGATGTCAAAGTCATTCAGACCAATGGTCAATCAAATGTGCCTGGGATAAGACGAGCCTGATAACTGCCACATATAGCAGCAGAACCTCATGGTGTAACGTTAATGCAGTAGCATAGGCACGTTCGGGGTTTGTGACTTACCAAAGAGGAAAACCCTTTTGAACAGTGCCTATTTAAGTCCGTTGAGTATGTAACAGTGGCTTGTAGGAGTACGTAACATTAAAATGTCATAGACTTAGCCGGTGGTAACTCGTGGCATAGACACCAGCTGGAATGCAGTTTTAACCAAATCAGCGTGCAGGATTAGACCCAGCCGTTGTATAAAGGAGTATAAACAACCAGACCGACATATAGGCTGACTGTTAATATTGATATATTACATGGTAACTTAGCTAGTGATGCATGGTATAACATAAAGCAGACATTTCTTGGAGATGAGTCACCAGTTTATTCACAGGCCACCCACTGTCCTCTCAACCATGTGTAACCATGTTGTTTTGACCCCGGCAGATCAGATAACGGCGGGAGGCATGGCTCCATGGAAAAACATGTATGTCGACCTATACATTGATCATGACGCCATCAGACAAGTGAGGAGAGGGTAGTCACAATAAGCCCACATGACCGTTAGGGTAGTCGTCGAGTGACATAAATGCCCACAGACGTGCCCACAGACACACTCACTCACTCACTCACTCAAATGTTCCATTTAAAGTAAGGGCAGTGGTTGAGGCCCCATCAGCATGGTCCATCTTTATCATCATGTTCGGGATTACGGATTACAGGCCTAATCCCGAATTAAGGGCAAATTCTCTGGCTGTGACATCATCGCTACAAACCATCCACAGAGAGGCCAGAGAGAAATGGAGCAAAACACCACATGAAAAGATTAAAGCGAGAGAGAGAAAATGAGAGAGAGAGAGAGAGAGAGATGAAAGGTGTAAGGAGTGTTGAATCCACAGTCACACACGCTACCTGCAGAGACGCGTGGACAGTCTGATAGCATGGGCTCCACCGGTGTGTCCAGGGGCTCGGGGCTCGACACCCAGTTGCGGCAATGCTGTGGGGGAGGGGGGGAGACAGGAACAAGCAATTAAACGCCCTGTAACACATTGCTCAGACAGATCTGATATTGTTTGTGGTGACGAGGGGGGGGGGGGGGGGTTACGCGGCACACCAGGCGCACCAGGGGGGTGTCTACGCAGCCTGGTGACCCATAACCCCTCAAGCCCACCCGCAACCCCCCCTCCCCTCAGCCGCCAGTCCACAGTCTTACACTTAGGGTCTTACCCTGTCTTGACCTTTCCTCAGGTGAAATGCTGCTTTTTACAGTACAGTACATATCAAGCCTACACCACAATGTGCTTGACATACCACTTCAAAAGAAGTGTGTGTGTGTGTGTGGTGCGTGCATGTGTGTTTGATGAATCCGTGTGTGGCTTTTGTCCGGTCTGTTGACGGTGCAGTGTGGTATGTAGGGTTTGATGGGATGCTGTCGTGGGCTTGGAGGAGGGAGGCAGAGAGGGGGGAATGAAGAGGAGGAATGCATGGAGAAGACGTTCCAGAGATAAGATAAAAGTTAAAACAGAAGAAACAGAAATGTAAAAGAGATTAGGCTGTGTGCAGCTGGCCTCTTTCTGAATCACTGCTTATCTACACTTGTTTACCTTCGCCCCTCCTGACAGCCGTTACAGTGCTATGTGTGAGGGGGTGTGTGTTTGTTGGGGGTGGGGGGAGTCTCTCCTACAGAGCTCTGCAGCTCGCCCCCACCCCATCCTTGAACCCCGTCTAAGGCCACCCCTACCCCCCTCACCCCACCCCAGCGCCCCCCCCCCCCCCCCTCCCAAGGCCCTGCTTCTGCCTGACAGAGAGGGTCTGGCTGGGGCCAATCAGGGCGGCCAGCACCCCCACACACCCCCACCCTGTCTGGAGACATGATAGAACCCCGGGTCACATCACACCTCCGCTGGCCTGTCACAAGCCCCCCCCCCCCCCCCACCCAGGGGTCACCCACCTGCGTCATCTGGACAGTCCCGTGGGTGTAAGAGAGAGAAAGAGTATGAGGCTGTGTGTGCGCGCGTACTTCTGCAAGATTGAGACAAATGTGGAGAAGAGGCCACCCCACTCGGTCGGCCCTTCGCTCTCTCTCTCTGTTGTCGTGGACACATCCGGGGCAGACCCCTTTCAGATTGATATACTACGGTACGCATCTGCTGCAGCCTACAACACTCTATTTCCGCCTTTTTCTCTAGGACAACAACTTCAGCGACTTCAGGAGAGGATTCGCACGCACGCGCGCACACGCAACACAAGATTATCTCATTTGTGGTGATGTGAGGTACGGAGGTAAAATCATGTGTGAGGGAGTTATTTTGAACAACTCAATGTAAATTCAAATGGGAGGGAGCTGTCAGTTCGAGCAACTTCCGTAACGCACAAGAAGTCCCGAATCAATCCACCTTATTCATGGCTGCGGGCGAATTATTAACAAATACACAAATGGACCTGATGAGGAAGTATGGAGAGAAAGGGATATATTGACAGGGTTGTAGCTATAAGTGTCAGCACACATCCGCGTTCCAACCGATCAAACAAACACAACTAAACAAGGGAATGTTAGCGAATCCTCCATGTCACTGCGTTGGAGTGCTTCTCCTTCCCCTCGCTTCCCCTTCATCCTGCCAATCGAGTGTGTTAGGAGTGAGCAGTATGGGGAAGATAGAAGGGCTGTGTGTGTGTGTGTGTGCCATCTTGGAAAACAGGCGTGCATTGTTGTATTTTTAGATGCCGAGCTTTGCCCTAGTTGTGCTCTTTGGAGGGAGTGCAGGCAGGCAGGCAGGCAGGCAGGCAGGCAGGCAGGCAGGCAGGCAGGCAGGGCTCCTTGACTCGTACATCAAGTGTCTCATTGTATCTCCCTAATTCATTCCGTCTGGAGGAAGAAGCCGTCAGCTGTGCTACGAGCGAGGGGAGCCATTTCAAAGACAGCCCTCCCGCTCCCCGCCAATGGAGGAACAGGGGCCGGCGTTTCAATAGGTTTGCCGAGGCAAACCCCAGCGTCGAGGGAGCGGCGAGAGCAACTGTCAGAGAAAGGCTAACCCCGCTGCACGGGATTAGAGGATGGAAGTTGACAAAAAAGGAAGGCACATCAGAATCTCTCTCAGACATGGTTATTCTCACCGCTTCAAGCCGCGGCGCCGATCAATGGCACTGCTGAACTGAGTGAGACGCCGCGAACATAAACAGGTCACCCTGGTTGTGCGTGTGTGTGCGTGCGCCCGGGTGTATGTTTGTGCCCCGCTCCAGGTAGGGTTTGAAAGGGGGAATACGTGTCAAATGAAAGACGATACACGCCAGAGTCAACATACAGAGCAAGCAGCATGTAACACAGTCAGTGGCAGATGGAACCACACAGGGATACAACAACGCTGATTTACATCCTGTAAGTTAATGTGTGAGAGAAATGTGCTCGACTCTCTCTCTCTCTCTCTCTCTGTGTGTGGCTGTACTCTGTGTGTTTGCATTTTAAAAAGGAACGGAGCCGGGAAGAAGCTTGCACGCACGCACACACGCACGCACGCACGCTGCAGCGTTTTACAAATGAACTCATTCAGTCCCATCTTCATTATTCATCCGAAACATCTGGATCCCGAGTCCCAGAGTCCCACAATCCCTTCGGGGCCGTGCGGCGGAAGCCGGTGGCGGCTGGGGCTTAGCGGGATGCTAACAGCGCTCGTAATGGTGCGCTATAATGCTTTGAGAGTGTAAACGGCAGACAGGTGTCACGGCGAAAACAGATCCTACCTGTGCGACACTCCTCAGCCTCCCTATCAAGCCTATAATAAGCCACCTGCTCTGGGCCACAGCCTGCAGTAAAACCTGCCTCCCATCTCGCTTACTGACGAGGCCACTTTACCAGCACAAACACGTGTTGCTGCTGTGTGTGTGTGTGTGTGTCTACCTAATGCTGCTGCTCCAGCATCTAAGACATGGCTAACAGTGCTAAGACCAGTAGCCGACAATACGGCTGGTGGAAGAGCTGACAATACGAAGCCCGTAGGTTCCCTGCCCACCTTAACGCATGCACAGAACACACACAACGGATCCTGGATCGACATGCCGGCGCGTTGTTGCCCATTCTACCACCTTCCGCTCCCAACTCCGTAGCCCGTCACGCAGACCGACACTTCAAAACCTCTCAGCCCCCCCGTCCCTACTCTGACATCACTTTAGTGCCTGTGACCCTCTCTTTCTCTCTTTCCCTTCCGCCCTCCCTGTGGGCCAGCTCCCACCACTGTGTTTGTAATCTCAGTGAATTATGACAGTTTATTCATGGCTGTGCTGTGCTGTGCGTACGTACGTGGCCACCACCGTGACAGAAGACACCTTGGGCTGTGACAGGCTGCCAGCTGCACACCATCCACCTCTCTCTCTCTCGCTCTCTCACTGTCCTGTTCTCTCTGCTCCTCATCTCTCTCTGTCCGGCGCTACGTCTCCCTCCCTCTACCTGCATTCCCTCCGTTCCTCATGTCCCTCCCCACCTGTCCTTCCTAGATGTCCTCTTGTTTTTCTCTCTTTCCCCTCCCTCCCCCCATTTTCTCTCCGCCTCTGTGGGCACACCATAATTGAAGGCTTCTATCGAGTGCTCGCTCTATACCTCTCCCTGCTGTGTGACGTCATCTGCCCGCCGCCTGACCCATTAGCTCTATATCGCCTGTCCCAGCGCGCGCTGATCTCTAAATCCCTCTCTCTGCTCCTCTCTCCCCTCCCCTCAGCCCTAACCCCATGACCCCCAGGGGGGGGGGGGAATTACCACTGTCCGACAGGAGCGGAGCGCCACACCGCCAGGGGTGCTGCTCTAACACGCACGCACGCACACAAGTGCTGGGAGGGCAGCCCAGGCGGCGCTACACCGGGGGGAGCTGCCACTGAACCTGAATAATGTTCTAGATATAAATATAGAGGACGTGTGTGTGTGTGTGTGTGTGTGTGTGTGTGTGTGTGTGTGTGTGTGTGTGTGTGTGCGCGCGCCCGTGAGAGAGAGAGATATAGATATGTTTGGGATCTCGCTGTATTGTAAGGTCAACTGATTGAGGTATAGCCACCACAGAGGCCCTGCAGGGTGTGTGTGTGTGTGTGTGCGATCATGCCGAGGCCAACACCAGGAGAGAGAGGGAAAAACACAGAGGAGTGTCACTTCCAACAGAAACACAAAGAGACTGTGGCCTGGCTCTGAGTGACTGACTACTGTAGATGGAAGGGCCACAGCCTCTACTTTAATTACTAGGAGCGATTACACTTAGGACTGATTCAAAACCCGCACTGACCGTTGTTGTTAAACCAGCAGCTTCCCAGACACCACTCGGGCACCATGCTGTCTGTCAGAGAGCGGCCCTGTGTGCGCGCGTCTCAGCCTGCAAGCCCAACGGACTCAGTAGTTACACGCTAGTCCACCTGCCCTTCTAAGCGGAAGCCCTTTGTCTAAGCAGGCCCACGTGTCAGAGTGTGTCTACGAGTCCTGGAAGGAGCGGCAAGGGTTAACGAAAAGAGAGTGAATTCTCTCCTCTCTCTCCTACATGGGGGCTAGAGCTGGAAACTTATGAGAGATGTTTGTTGTTCTGGGTAATCATCACAGATAGAAACCATTTAACGGTTCAATTATGCGCCGTCTCTGCCATTCCTCCAAAATTAATCAGAAAGAGGAAATCTAGCAAGAAGGCCAACTCAACCTTGAAGCCCGAAACTTCCGACCAACGCTCAACTAAGGGACGCGTACGCACCAAAACACACACACACACACACACACACACACACACACACACACACACACACAGAGAGAGAAAAAAAAGACAGGAAGACGGACAGAATATTAAGAAGAGAAAAATTCAGTAAAAGGTAACATATGCGATGAACTGGCGTGATGGTCGGGGTGTGTATGTGTCTGTGTGTCTGTGTGTGTGGGTGCGCACGTGCGTGCGCGGGGGTGTGACATTTGCATCTTCGGCTCCCCTGTAGTTCTGACGCTGGCTGTGTCTCTCATCTGTATGTGCATACTGAGTGAGCCCAGGTGCTGTCTATGGCAGAGGTCACACCAGAAAGGGCGAGAGCTAAAATGAAGCGACCCACGCAAACACAGACACACTGGAGAAGGACAATTGTCTGGCTTATTCATTGACATCCGTCAGCAACAGAAAAGGAAGACAAGGAGGGTGAGGGTTGGAGGGTTGAGGAAAAACCGCAGAACAACTGGCTTGTAGCTGGACATGTGACAGTAGTCTGTGCTCTGGTCTGCTCTCTCCTAGCAAATCATTATTATGTATTTGGTTGTAGGAGATAGGGAATCTAAGAATAATGGAAGGAGTGAGGATACACATTGCCTCTTGTTTTCACTGTGGTCCAGCCACTGAAAGTGAGGGCGCATTAAGTAGATTTCCCATTGGTGTGTGTGTGTCATCTCACCTGCTGCAGCCACTCCTGGATGCTCTTGTTGGCGTCCTGGTGCCAGATGTTGTGGATTGAGTCGGTCATGGCCACGGCACACACCCTGTTCTTCACCTGAGCCTCTCTCTGAATCATCTGATATAGATAGATAGATAGATAGATAGATAGATAGATAGATAGATAGATAGATAGATAGATAGATAGAGACAGGGAGAACGAGAGAGAGAGAGAGATAATGAGAGAAGGAGAGAGAGAGATGAGAGAGAGAGAGAGAGAGATGAGAGAAGGAGAGAGAGAGAGATAATGAGAGAAGGAGAGAGAGAGAGAGATAATGAGAGAATGAGAGAGAGATAATGAGAGAAGGAGAGAGAGATAATGAGAGAGAGAGAGATAATGAGAAGGAGAGAGAGAGAGAGAGATGAGAGAATGAGAGAGAGAGAGAGAGAGAATGAGAGAATGAGAGAGAGAGATAATGAGAGAATGAGAGAGAGAGATAATGAGAGAAGGAGAGAGAGAGATGGAGAGAGATTAACACTTCAGAGAAGCGAGCTTCAAGCACCTTCGTGCTGCTCACCCTGTCGATGTACCCGGCAGTGTTGGAACAGTAGCGTAACAGTACCAAAGACTCTCTGGCTGAGTTTAGTTTTGTGAGGATGGAGACTTTGCATTTGCTGACCAAATTACGCGTGATTTTACTAACAGAGATTGCGGTCCTAGTAGTGGAACACAGGCCATATTCATTATTAGAGACCTGCTCAGAAGTGAGTGTAGGTGGTACCAGTACACAGACGTGGGGTCGTATCCACAATTCAGAGTGCAGCCACCATACTCCCTTGTAAGACCAGGCCACGCTGTGTGTTACAGTGTGGGATGTGACACGAGCAGAGCAGAACAGTGCAGACATCTGTGTCCTTGTCACGTACATGTGGAAAGGATTGTCGTCGTTCCCCCCCCCCAAAAAAATGAAATCTGTCCCATTCTAATATCACAGTCTTCCGCAATCGCCGACCTATTCCCTCCTGAATGTCAGCTTCGGAAGGAAAATGTCTCACAGAGGACTCGTTATATACCACGGCACACTACAATAGCCCCTCCACCCACCGGAGTAGTAGTAGCTGTACGCAACCGCCTTCAACAGGTTCCCTTAAGATCAACCCGGGAAGAATAGAGAACGGGGCTGGTAACAATAGGTTAACAATCACTTTAACCAGGTGTATTTAGTCCAGCTGCGGCTGGCTGTACGTCAAAGTGACTGTGGGCTGTATTTGAATAAATCCTGGTAGGCCAGTTGAATTAAAGTGAGAGTGTAGAGAGATAAATGGACTCTATTAAGAAGAAATATATAATCTTGCTGATAAGCCTTCTTCAGGAGCATCTTCACCAAGACGGAGACGGGGAGGCTTTACACACACACACGGTAGACGCACGTTTACACACACACACACACAGGAGCATGCACTTGCAGATACACATTCTCACATTTAAAGCTAGTTCACACACACACGCGCGCGCACACAAAAAGCTTGCAAATCTTTCCTCTGGCAGAACAAGGCGGAGCAGCAAAGTCAACCTTTTAAAACTGGAGGTGTCAGTCAAGGGCCGTTTGTTCTAGTGCTAGCCAAAAGGGCTAATCCCTGAGTATAGGGTTCTCCAAGAGGCCAGGAGACTGGAGACAGTGCAGTGCCCATGGAAAACACGAAGCACGTGACTTGACCAACACAGTCAAAACACCGGGCGCCACAGAGCTGCCTGTGTTTCTACACTTTTCCAGAGAGAGAGAGAGAGAGAGAGAGAGAGAGAGAGAGAGAGAGAGAGAGAGAGAGAGAGAGAGAGAGAGAGCATACGTCTCTGTATTCGTGCTCATATTTCTTCAACTCTTGAAGCAGACATATTCAAATAAAGTGTGGAAGGGGTTGCGAACCAGAAGCTTCTGTCATTTTGTAACTTTTAAAAAGTTATTTTTTTTATATCTGTGTCTATTTTGTCCATGAGTTTCTAGTAGATGGACCGTATGGTTCAAGAGAAAATTGCCAAATTGAATGAAAAAAATAATCTAATCAACAAAGGCATTACTTTCAATGAACTCTTCCAACTATTTACTTTTTTCACAACTGCCACCAGTTTGGTGCCAAAATATTTAAAACAATGATTTATTGACATAGCAAAATAAATACAAATGTGTAAAAAAAAAAAAATTAAAAGGACATTTCAAGTAAAACCCTCCCTTTGCCAGCCAGGTCACCCGTGACACAAGTCAGTATCCGTGGAAACCGGCCACTAGGTGCAACAGTGAACGCTGTTAGGTTCCCTACTTGAAGGTAACAGCGCAAGTTCGAATCCAGCGATAGAAAGTTGTTTTTGGATATTTTAGTTTTAAGCCTATCCCAAACCTTCACCCTTAACTTAACCATTTGGAGTTAAGGCCTTAAACACTTTGAAATTTGACGTTTGGAACAACTTATACATTTGACGTTTGAGAAGCATGGATGAACGTCAAATTCTGACGTGAGACGGTGAGAACTGATAGCCCTTTGCGACTCTAAGTAGCATATCTACAATGATATGAATGGCATTCATATGCTATGGGTCCCACAACAGAAGCATTACATCACGCTATTATTGGGCCACTAAATCCCACTGCATCTAAATCAACACCCAACCTGTGCATTTAGGCGCCGTTCTTAGCTGAGAGAAGTGGCTAGAAGACACACCATAGTCAGCTTAACAACAGCCCAATAATACTGTCTATCACCTCCTTATGTGTGAGAGAGAACCAGAGGTTGTCTGATGCCTACTCATTACCAGAGAGAGAGAAGAGAGAGGAGAGAGAGAGAAGAGAGAGGAGAGAGAGAGAGAGAAGAGAGAGAGAAGAGAGAGAGAAGAGAGAGAAAGAGAAGAGGAGAGAGAGAGAGAGAGAGAGAGAGAGAGAGAGAAAGAGAGAGAAGAGAGAGAGAAAGAGAGAGAGAGAAGAGAGAGGAGGAGAGAAGAGAGAACAGAGAGAGGGGAGAGAAGAGAGAAGAGAAGAGAGGGAGAGAGAAGGAAGAGAAGAAAGAGAGAGAGAAGAGAGAAGAGAAGAGAGAAGAGAGAGAAGAGAGAGAGAAAGAGAAGGGAGAGGGAAGAGAGAGGGAAGAGAGAGGGAAGAGAGAGAGGGAGAGAGAGAGAGAAGAGAAAGAGAGAAAGAGAGAGAAGAGAGAAGAGAAGAGAGAGAGGAGAGGGAAGAGAGAGGAGAAGAGAGAGGGAAGAGAGAGAGGGAGAGAGGAGAGAGAAGAGAGAGAGAAGAGAGAGAGAAGAGAGAGAGAAGAGAGAGAGAGAAGAGAGAGAGAGAGAGAGAGAGAGAGGAAGAGAAGGAGAGAGAGAAGAGAGAGAGAGAGAGGAGAGAGAAGAGAGAGAGAGAGAGGAGAGAGGAGGAAGGAGAGAGAGAAGAGAGAGGGGGGGGGGGGAGACACTCTGGCCAGACAGGGAGGAGATCTATCATACTCTTCAACTCTCTCATGTTCACACGGTACTTCAAGAGCAAAACAGTAGAACAAGAGTAGAAACGGTGAAAACAACTCCTATGCTATACATGCTGGGGCTAAGTGGTTAGTTAGACTGGTGGTTATGGGCTAACCAAGCCGCAGGAGTGTGGTTAGCAACATACTAATGTCATACACATAGAGTTAGGGCTTAGGGTCTATCTAGCCTAAACGGTGAGCAAGGAAGCTGTTCAATGCTTGGCTGGGCTAGCCTATGGCCCATAGCTAGGCAAGCAGTTACAGTGCCTAGTGGAAGACTACACACCCTCGCAGTCTTCACATTTAGCTGCCAAAAAATGACATCCGCAAATAAATGACATTTGATTTTTTTCTTAGCCATGTACAAAACCCTACTTCACATTTCAAAGTGAAAGAAAGATTACGAAAGGAAATCAAATGAATGAAATATTATTAATTTTTTTAAACGAAGATGTCTTGAGTGCGTATGCCTACACACCGCAGAGTTAACACCGGGCGGAAGTACATTTGGCAGCCATTACTGTTGTTAAACATTTTGAATAAGACTCGACAAAAACGGCTCAAGCTCAGTAAATTCTGCAGCGAGTCACTAGATCAAATCCAATTCTATTGGTCACAGGCGCCTAATACAACAGGTGTAGTAACACGATAAAAACAATAACAGGACTATATACAAGGAGTACCAGTACCAAGTCAATGTGCAGGGAAGGAGGTAGTTGAGGTAATACAGTTTGAACATGTGGGTAGGGGTAAAACTAACTATACAATCAGGATATACAATATACAGAGTAGCAGCAGCGTATGTGATGTGTGTGAGTGTGTCACTGTGAGTGTGTGCGGCGTCAATATGCATGTGTATGTGTGTGTGTTGGATTGTCAGTGTAGATAGATAGGTTTCCATCCAATTGGCGACAGATTTTCAAACAAATATTCTAAAATCCCACCAGTGGTGTGCTTCCACCAAACTGATTTAAAAAAAAAATCAGTGCCTGATGACGTAGTGAACACAAAATGTACTTTTTCCGCATAAAAGGATGCTTCGGGATTTTGTCACTGAATCCCTTTATCTACTTCCCCAGAGTCAGATGAACTTGTGGATACAAAAAAATGTATGTCTCTGTGTCGAGCATGGAGGAAGTTAGAGGTAGATTCGCAAGCCAATGCTAACTAGCCAACGCTAACTAGCCAACGCTAACTAGCCAATGCTAACTAGCCAACGCTAACTAGCCAACGCTAACTAGCCAACGCTAACTAGCCAACGCTAACTAGCCAACGCTAACTAGCGTTAGCGCAATGACTGGAAGTCTATGGGTATCTACAGTTCAATGTGTTTCCATCGCATTTTCAACTCGACCGATAGTTTTGCCACCAGAACTGTTGCCTTAAATAGCAAACATGCCCACTCTGGTCTTGGCACCTGCTCTCTAGCCAACAACTCGCAGATCCATCGCAGGTAGGCTAGTCTACATCAGATTGTTATGGATAAGAAAGAGAATAAATATTTGTGAATAACGGCAGCCAAGCATCGATCATCATGTCACCAGAATAAGACCCTCGATATTTATTGGAAAGGAGCATCAAACTCATCACCTTGCACTTTCACCACCCTGTGAAGTTCATCAACACTTATTTAATCTAGAGCCTAATACACTGCATGGATTTCCGGAGTCGTAGTGGGAGGACCACACACCATATAAACGCATTACTCTAAGTTTACTCTGATATGATATCAATATTTCCACCGCCATTTCTCGCATAATTCATTTTACTGACACGAAAAGATCCCACCATGTCGAACAAACAAATGATCCGTCGCCATTTATAAAATTGTACAGAAAATTCCTGTTTCCACCACAGCTGTCGTGATTTTTTCTATACGGTATGACTTGCCTCGCATGAAAACTGTGGATGTAACCGTGGTTATTGATGGACAGCAATATTTTCAATATCTGATTTTCAAGCAGATTTAAGTGAGGACTAAGGCTGAACCATTCAGGAACACGCTACACCTCTTGGAAAGCAATTCTGGTGTGTCTCTGGCATTACAATGTGTGTATCCCAGGGTTACGCATTCAGAAGACTGAGGCAGGATTTCTATCTGGGCTCTGCTCCTTTCATATTTCTTTTGATCCTGACAAACTCCCCAGTTCCTGCCGGTGACAAGCATACCCATAACATGATACCGCCACCACAATACTTGAAAATGCCTTGAGCAGACTTCCAGCTCTGCTTCCATGCAGCGAGGAGAGGATTCAGGACAGCTGTTTTCATCAGTCCCCGACAGTACGAGAAACATGTGGAAATACTTGTTGCACTAAACCAACAGACAGATGTTGAGACATTCACTATCTCACTCGTGCCCTTTCCATTCACACCACAGCATCTGGATGCAACCAGACGGGGTGAGGAACAGGAGAATGGGGGAAGGGGGAGTAAAGAGAGAGAGAAGGAGAGGATCCACAGAAGGTGGATGTGGACGGCTAACAAAGACTGCAGCTGTGCTGTTTAAGAAAGGAACGTGTATTAAGAAAGGAAGTGGCAACATTTGCAGACCGTGTAAGACGAAGGCCATGACTACATCCCAAAACACACAGACAAGGCAAGCAGGGTCAAAAGGCAAGAGCACATCAACAACCCACCCATCTCCTATCCACTGGAAAAACTGCAAGCCTTCTCCCTCACATACTAGCCAATACTCCCCTTGACTTGATTTCGTCACAGCAATGTCATATTATATACAGACGAAGAGGCTAAAAGGCCTTAAAAACGGTCAAATTCTGACCCACTTGGCCAACAGATGCCCACTAAATCCAGTTTCTGACAATCTCCATGACCGTTTCTGACAATCCACTCCTCCATCCACCCCAACCTCCTTCTCTCCTCTACTCCCTGACCTCTCGCATGCCCTCTACAGTAAAACACAGTGTTAAGCGTTTTAAGCTGCTTCCCATCACAAAGCCAACTAATTGCAGGACTTTTGCAGCACCAAATCGCATTTTCGCCCGTGATCTTGAGCGGGACAGAAACACGAAGAAGAAGAAGGGAGAAATAAAAACAACGTATTAATCATGTTTATTTATCAGGATGAGGCGTTGGATGTCGGGTTGAAATAACAGACGAGGCTGCATTTAACTGCACGCGAAGCCATCTCTCGCCGAGATAAATACTCTCCCATTCCACCCTCTCCTTCTCTATGATGCTAGCACCGGCGCTACAGCCTCCATCTAAACACCGGCAATAATAAAGACAATTATTTAGGGCTTTGATAATTATGTGTCAAAGGCAGAGAAAACCAGTGGATAATTGGGTGAAAACTGAATGGTAATCCACAATGGACTTCCCCAGGGGGGGGGGCTGGGCAGACAGGGCTGGGGAAGGATATGAGAGATATCGAGAGAAGGGGAAATAAACGAGGCCTTTTAAGGGAGCGCCGCCTCACAACCAAATCATCAAGCTAGCGAGCGGCTACAATTACCAGGGAGAGCGGATGGAGTCTTGGAGGGCCGAGCGAGACAGAGGAGAGAGAGACAGAGGAGAGAGAGAGAGAGGAGAGAGAGAGAGATGGTCGTGTTGTTTGCCACCCGATCGAGGGCCTAATGCGCTCAAACTGCTGCCAACAGTGGGGGATAATCTAGGACTACTCACGAAACGCTGGAGTGCTGCTTAAATATTTGATTGATTAACTGTCCAACTGCTGCCAGTGAGGGAGAGGATTGCACAAACACACAAGCACACGCACTTACAAAAGAGAAACGCACACGCAAACACTCATTCAATCACACAAACACACATTTATACACACACACACACACACATGTACGACCACAGCCTGTAGGCTTTTGCGAAGTCGCTGCTGGCCAAACAAACATAAACCCTGACTTGTGTTGTGACAACCCCAGGCAGATTTTACATAAATCAATGAGGGGGAGCTGGAGACATTAGAGCCATAATCAAACACTGGCAACTTGATAATCCCAGTCTGGATTAGACGGGACAGAACACTGAAGCACTGTAGAGGTGACAGCTAGAACAGTTAGAGGACTGGCTGGGAACTGGTCGTTTTGGTCGGTTTCCTCTACGGACAGCCTGTGAGGTGAAACAGAAAGCTGCCCAGAGCCGCGCTGACCTCACTGAACTGGCCTGACCCTAACCAAGTCAGTGTGTGTGTTTGTGGGGGGGGGGTGATGGCGGTCCTATGGCTGGGTCGGGGGGGGCCCGGGTCAGCCCTGGGGCCTCCTGGTTGTCACCCCTGGCCTGGCTGTGAAAACACAGGCAGATGGCCCCAGGCTCTGACACCCTCTACAGGAAGAGACAACTTGAGGGCTTTCCCCTGCTTTGATGGCCCTGGGCCCCCAGGTCCACTCAGGTCCTCTCAGCTCACTGACATCCTTTGTCTTCACGGCAGGAAGGAAGCCCTCTCCAACAAGAGGCCACAGGGCCACGGGGAGCAAGTGTGAGTGTGTGTGTGTGTGTGTGTGTGTGTGTGTGTGTGTGTGCGAGCGTGCATCTGTACGTGCAGCCGTGCAAAGGTCAAAAAAGCACTAGGGTCACATGCATTTAGGGCCATTACTCGCCTGGCCCTCCATTTAGTGAACCCTGGCGTTGGTGTGATTTAGGAGAGCTGGAAAGGAGAGTGACCGACCGTCAGACCGACCGACTGCTGCAATAACTTCCTCCTCCATTTCCTCAGGCAGAATGGGCCGCCACGTGCAGGGGTTGGGGAGGGTTGGTGGAGACTGGGGGCGAGGGGAGCGGGGTCCAGGGGCAAGGGGGGTATCGCAGGCGTTGGTGAGTGACAGTGCCGGATATGGAGCGGGCGGGGGGGGGGGGGGGGACTCTCCACACACACGTCAGCGGGGGCCGGCAGGAAAGGGAAGCCCAGTAAATATTTACTGACACAGCAGTTCCCCAAAATGGCGACCGCCTCTTGGAAACAAAAGGCAGAGGATAAGGAGCAGCGTGCCAGGAAACGCAGCGGTCGCGGGCACATCGCCCCGCATGTGCCCGTGGAAAACAAGAGGGGAAAAAGGAAGGGAGGACAGATGAGGGAGGGAGGGAGAGGGGTAGATAGGATGGAAAGGGAGGGTTATGTTCTGCTCATTGGCAGGGAGTGTTCGTTCGTACACAATGGTGCGCTAGTGCAAGGAAACCCCTGATCAGTGGAAACAATGGTATCTTTTGCTTACAAGCCTCTTTGTAGCTCTCAGTGTGTTCGCGTACCTGTGTGTAGACTCGCTTGGTGTGTGTGCTGTCTCTTATACACATCTAGATGTGTATAAGAGACAGGTGTAGCTCTCAGTGTGTTCGCGTACCTGTGTGTAGACTCGCTTGGTGTGTGTGTGTGTGTGTGTGTCAGGTAAAGTGCAATCACGCTGAGAAAACGTGGCAAAGACAATCTGAGCAGCCTGGTCATGGCTGTTTTGCTCCTAATGACACACACCCTTGGTTGAGGAGAGCAGCTGTGTGTGTGTTGGTGTGTGTGTGTGTGTGTGTGTGTGTGTGTGTGTGTGTGTGTGTGAGAGTGAGAGCACATGTGAGTCTAACATGCACACTTTCTTCCTGCCGTCACGATCTCTCTCCATCACTGTATAAATCTGGCTAAATAAATACATCTTCTATAATTCCTAAATATTATTAGTAGCTGCTCTTCCATCTCTATATTGATGTATTAAGTAAAAGTTCCACAACGTTCTTAATAAAACACACTCAATTGACTCAGTTGAAACCCAGAGAAACTCCTGTTGGATTGACAGACCTGTGATTAAAGAGACTAAGCACGTTTCACGTATTACTTATAACCCAAACAACAACAAAACAGGACATTTTCAGGTATTTCCAGGTCTCCTTATTCATCAGCCCCCATTTAATTAAATGTCCCATTAACATCTGCACTGGTATGATAATAACTTCACTTTTGAATTAATTAGCAGATGTTCCACTGTCATGAAGCGAATCTATTATTGTACAATAACCACGTTCGAAAAACAAACGCCTAGCGACGTAACGCAGAGCATTATGTTCCCATTTTATAGAGTTTCTTAGTAATATATGACATTATCAACTTAACTCTTCAATTTATGTATGTGTTTAGGGACACCAATTAACCCTCTAACGCTCATGGGAATTGGTCTACATGGATAGGGCTAAATTGAAACATTTCTTACGGAAGAAGTATGAAAAGCATAAGCGTGGTAGCAATTGAAAGGGAACAGTTTGGAAGATTATGGGGAAATTATTCATCCAAAATCGAGGACACAACAGCTCACCTGACAAGACGGAATCCAAACATTACACCTGATCTGATGTGCATTCGACGTTTAGTCGACTTCTCGACCGCATTTGTTGATAACGAAATCTGAAATCACTCTGGATACATTCGGAAACATGATCAAACTATTCCTGGAAAAATGTGGGACAGGTGCAACATAAGACCAACAAACAAACAAAAATAAGGGTTTGAGTGAGAGGACTAAGTCATTTGAATAAACTATTATGGCTCAAAGAAGAGTCTTCAACTATGAGGTGCTATTTTGAGCTCTCCTAGCTATGCCACCGAGAAACTAAAGCAAGTACACTTGTAGATGTTGTTGTTACCTCAACCCCCCCAGAACTGACCATTATAAATCGCAATCTGGGTCAGGTGGGTGTCATATGAAAGCGTGTTCTATTCCCAACATGACTAGCTACGCTCAAAAAATGTGATCTTACAGTGTTGGGCGTGCAAAGAGCAATTCAGAGAAACAGATCATCACTTTGGCGCGCATCGGAAGGAGTCATGAGTGCATTTTAGGTGCGCGTTTCCGCGGCAAATGTCCTTCACAATAAACAAACATAGGCTCATTCTGTTCAGAACAACCCAGGGTGTGACGCCATGTCATCTGGTAACTGTACATCAAACATGGGGATCATAAACATGACATGAGTTTTATGATATTGAAATGTGAAGTGGACATTTGCACTCACCGGGGGGGGGGGGGTTTGGCTTGCTTATACGACATCAAAGCGGTATCTATTGCAATCCTCGACGTCTCATCTTTCAAAATACACAGAGTCGTCTTAAATTCACAGCATTTCCCTCACTCAGACAACAAAACGTTTGAAAAATGTACCCAATTAGCGAGAGGGATGGGGGAAAGTTCAGTGCTCAAGTTCAGGACGGCTGTCAGTCAAAAACCCCTACAGAGCTGTGAAAGCGGAGACCCTGAGCTCTGACGTCATGTATAGCATGACACTGTACGGCCACTGAGTTCCACTTTAGGTGCAGTCCAGTTCCAAAATCGGCCATTTTAAACCCGTATACGGGTACGAGTGTTAAAAGGCTTCAGAATTCTTCCTAACATGAATTTCTAATTACGAGGCTTTTTTTTTTTTAACAAAGTGAAATTACAGCCCGGGTGTAGCTAATTAAAGTCTAACTTTAATTAGGATATATCTTACTTAAGAAAAGTGATTCCGAGCCAAGGTACAATGACAACATCTTCATCGCTCCCAAATTGACTGGCTGGGAGTAAGAATAGCCTCCTGGTCTACAGAGTGAAATGAGAAGTTATTTTAACACGCTGTGGATATTGACGAGGCCTCACTGTCTCTCTCTCTCTCTAACTCTGTGTCTCCCCACCCTACGGCAGTGCAGTAAAATAGAAACCTAACCTCAATATTTTCTCTCACAGTGCTGGGACTTGCTGGCCCATTAAATTATCCTTCCCATGTGTCATCTTGCACATTTCCTCCACGAAATTTTCGTATAATTAAACTTTCTTAATGATTTATAAGATACAATAATAGCCGTAAGTATTTCAGAGCAGGTTAAACTGACACCCTTTAAGTGCACGCGGGGGATGACCCTGTTTTAACATCGTTTCGGATGGTTGACTCCCGGCTGGAGAGCAGGATGGATGGATGAAGGGAGAGGAGGGAGGGAGGGAGGCAGGGGAGAGAGAGGTAGGTACCCTGGTGTCATAACTCAGGGTAATAGTGACATGTAGGAGAACCCAGGGCCTCTTGAACCCAGGGAGGGAAAGAGGGTCACCCTCACACACACACACACAGACAGACAGACACGAGCAAGTCTGTTACCAGTGGCGCACACACAAGCGCGCACGCACACAGATGTTTGCTCTCTGCTGCCTCTCTCACGGCGAGGCTGATATGATTGCCACTTAGGAAATCAGTGTGTTTTCATACCACACAACTCTGCCAAAGCTAATGTGTTAAATATCCACAACGCGGCAATGCTGCTGCAGCCATGTCCGTCTCCACTCACACATCGTGCTGCTCCCTTCACAAGAAAAAGCTGCAACATGTTGTGACTGAAATAAATACTATCACTGTCAACTGGCAGTACACAAGTGTCCCAAACTATAAGCTCATGAGTTTATAAACTGTTTTATTAAACTATATATTTCACCTCAGACAGTGTCGCTACTAACCAGTGATGAGTTACAAGAGAATCACAATGTGTTTCCCTTAAATCCAGAGACGCCAGCTCCTGAGCACACTGGCAAGTTTCAAGTTTCATTAGCCATAAGTACAGCCGGTATACACCATGCACCAACAATACAAAATAATAGGAAATCATCAAAGGTAAGAATACGTAAGGGAAAGGAGGATACCTGAAATGTGTCTTCCGCATTTAACCCAACTCCTCTGAATCAGAGAGGTGTCGGGGGGCTGCCTTAATCGACGTCCACATCATCGGCGCCCTGTCACTGCCTTGCTCAAGGGCAGAACGGCAGATTTTCCCCACCTTGCCCGGCAGGGGGAGTCGAACAAGCGACCTATCGGTTACTGGCCCAACGCTCTTAACAGCCTAAGGGTAAGGTAAGTGTGTGTTTGTGTGACACCCCCCTAAAGGGCTCTCTGCGCTGGACTCTCAGGGGAGGGGTTCTGTTGAAACTTTCAGGGACACTCGACCCATTTCTGAGACATGGCTCAAATGGAGAGGGAAAAAAAGGAAAAGGAGGAGAATAAAAAAAGAAGTGCTAACGATTGTGACAAAAGACTTCTTCCTCCCTTCAGTTATCAGCCGTTCCTTCAGACACACTCGCCTCCTCAGCCCAGGGGCAGGGAGTCCGCAGCCCCCCCCCCCCCCCCAAAAGTGACTCGGTGAACCTCCTGTCCTCCAAGGAGGGATAGTGAGCTGGAGAGAGACAACTGAAATTAATTAAAATATATAACAATCTGAAATTAACTTCCCATAGCCACCAGCCATTATTTAACTGGTGTAAGAGACTGAGTGGTGAGACATGGAGGGAGGGAGGGAGGGAGAGAGAGAGAGAGGGAGAGAGTTAATAGAGAGAGAACAGAGAGAGAGAGAGAGTTAGAGATAAAGAATAGAGAGAGATATATAGAGAGAGAATGTTACAAATATGCTGTAAGACTGCTAGAAGTACAACTGTCCCACAAAAGTAAAAGCTCTCAATTGTCCCATCCTAAAGAAAGTTTAGTCCACCACCTCTATATTGCTATATTGCCAATCTAAGAGAAGAAAGTCGTTACTATTATCAAGAGGAAAGCGTTCAATCGGAAAAAACAAAAAAACTGAAACATACACAGTTTTGGTCCGAAATTAAATTAAAATGATTGGCACCTTTTCAATACCTTGAGAGGATAACGACACAGAGCCTTTATCTAAACTGTTTAATGAGACTGGAGAACACATTGGGAGAGATCTTAGACCAGTCCTACATTCAGAATCTTTCCAGCTCCTTGATATCCTTTGTCTGCTCTTATGGACTGGCCTCTTCAGTTCAAACCACAGGTTTTCAACGGGGTGCAAGTCTGGAGACTGAGATGGCCAACGCAAAATGTTGCTTTCACGGTCAGTTAACCATTTCTTTGTGGATTTTGATGTGTGATTTTGTGTTGCTGGAAGACCCACTTGCGGCCAAGATTTAGAGGCAACCAAGTTTCGGGCTAAAATGTCCTGGTACTGGGTAAAGTTAACGATGCCGTTGATCTTAACAAGGGCCCCAGGACCAGTGGAAGCAAAATAGCCCCGTAACATCAAAGATACACTCCCATATTTGACAGCAGGTATGGGGTTCTTTTCTGCTTATGCATTCTCATTTCGATGCCAAACCCACTACTCCTGGTGTGCGTGGCCAGATAGTTCTATTCCACATGACCACATGATCATCCAGCAAGACAATGACCCCAAGCACACCTCAAAATCCAGAAAGAAACGCGTAATTCGTTTTCCAATCTCATAAAACATTTCAGGAAAATGGTCAGTGCAATTATCCTCGAAAGGTGATGTATTGAAAGGTGATGTATTGAAAGGTGATGTATTGAAAGGTGATGTATTGAAAGGTGATGTATTGAAAGGTGATGTATTGAAAG
>NC_036872.1:3951771-3953387 GCF_002910315.2 Salvelinus sp. IW2-2015
GCATTTTGACCCAAACTATATCCATCTTATCAAAAATGCAATTAAATCAAAGTGCTCTGGCCTGAAGCTAGGACGAGCCGCGTCAATTCTGTTCCAAATGCCAGAGAAGATTACAGTAGTAGTTGGGTTTGTGGATTTCACAAACCCTTTTTTGATTAGTGAGTCAATTATTTCTCATTACCGAAGATGCTATTTGGGAAAAGGACCTTGTCACTCAATCACGTAAAGAAGAAGTCCTCTAAAGAACGAGGTATAAACCATTAAACAGGAGGGGGGGGGGGGAACACCAGTGACCCTTTCCCACCCAAACTCCACTTCTAGTCAAATTACCTTTTTAACTATTAAGGCTCTGTCAGGTCTTTGTAAGGTTATGGTAATTAGGGGCTTCACTGGTGGAGGACATTTGAAAAGAAAATAGTTTATTTATTAGTTTGTCTCGCCGAGGAAGACAGTCACACAGTGCCAGAAGGTAAGTTTGAATGTGGTGATTATCTTGTCATTTCCAGGATGCGTATGTGTGTGTGTGTGTGTATTTACTCTTTTCAGAACAGTGATGTGAGAGACTGCTTCGTGGCAGTTTGTGCAGTCCTCTTTGTTCCGTGCTGAGTTTGACACATCTGCACAATATACTCAGCCACCTCCATACAGTGCCTGGACCATGTGTCCCAATTAACCCAATCAGGAATATGTTCTGATTTCTCCACCCCCCCTAAAAGAACTCCACGAAAATCAATAATTCACTGATACCATCTGTCACAAGAACAGCCATTCCCCAAAAATGTACAAATTAGATGTGAATCAAATCCATAAAGTCATTATATATAACATATGCATACATATTCACCACACAGCCAGATCAGGTGGGGTATTTTTCAATAGATTGCGATAAACTAGCTAAGTGAAAACAAAGGCCTGTACTCTCCGTGCTCTTCGAGAGTGCTCCTCTCTGGGCTCGGCTAGCTGCCCTGACCCAGGTTCCAGGCGGTAACGCTAGCCTCGGGCCTAACGGGCCTCTCTCTTTCTCTGCTAATGACCTGACCAGCTCTGTGTGCACGGCGACCACCAAACAGACACACAGTGTCACACACAGTGTCACCCAGGGGACAGAGACGGACACCTGGGGATGGAGAGGGGAATGAGAGCCTGTCACTGAGAGTGGCCTCTGAGGGCTGAAGGTGAACCTAGGTGTCTGTGGACTGGCTGTCCCCCTGTCCTCTTCTTTCCTTCCTCTCCTCTCCGCTGCTCCAGCCCCTTTCATTAACCTCAGAGCCGGGGTTCAGCGTCAGACCAGAATGCACCTCTACACCACTTCTAGCTGCCGCACCACAGAACTAACGGCAATTGTATTATTAGTGAATTCTGATCTACGGGAAACACATGAGAGAACCGCCCTTAACCACACACACACAGTTATCCAGACCTGCAATGGGGAGAGAGAGGTAACAAAGGACAGGCAGTGCCCCCTAGTGTTTTCATCAAAGAGAAATGAGACCAAATCAAGTTACCATCTCCCTGAACATAGAAAAAGAGAGAGGGAAGGAGGGATGGGTGGAGAGCGAGAGAGGAGTGAAGAGGTTTGAGTCACAGGGGATGTGGCATCACATCTGATAGGCTTG